>NW_011961246.1:0-2270 GCF_000949405.1 Vollenhovia emeryi
CGCCGATATTTATTCCAAATCGTTTATATTATAACTGGAACATTGCTTCATTCGTATCATCAAGATCACTCCAGTTTTTCAAACGATTTGGAATAAATACAGATTTTTTAAATTTAAATCCGTCTGAGTGGTGTCGAAATGAAGATTACCAGAAGGGTTTGCTATTGGTAAGAAGTTTGAAGGTTGTTAATGATATTGCTGAGCGTGCAGTCAAACTAATTGAAGAATACCATAGTATACTAAGCAAGAATCTAGAGCAGCAGCAATTTATAGTTCAATTTTTATCAGAATATAAGCAATATTATGCTGATACTCGAAAATATGCAATAATTGAAAATATGAACATGGATTAAGGCTACTTATCCAAATGGTATCATATTTCATCTGTACTTTCATTTTATTATCTTGAAAATTAAAAACTATGCTTTATTAATAGAAAAATCACACATATTAATCACAATTCCAAAAATAACATTGTATTCGCTTATTTTGATCATAAATAAAAAGTTTATAAGAAAAATTTGATATATTTTATAAAATAAGTATTTACTTAATAATTATACTTGATAATATTAATAATTATATAATAATTAAACTTTGAGCTCGAATAACTCTTAAGCCAATAGATTTAGCGAAAAATTATAAGAAACCTTTTTTGTAGAGCGTTAAATTTACAATAAACATGACGCGATTTATTACTTTTGATTCATTTGTCGCTGAGTTATGGAATTCTAAAGAATAAATGAAATTTTTCCCATGTTATTTCCATAAGAAACTTAGGTTGGAATGCGGACTATCCTAAAGTTAATATTAAGAGCTCAAATTTTCAGGGAATTTTTTTTTATCAATTTGGAAGCATTTGAGCCCCTGGGAGCAAAGAAATTCGAAAACACCCCTATTAAGGACCACCCTAATATATATGTATATATATGTATATAAAATTATATATTTTTTATTATTTTATTTTGACTTTTTTATATATTATTAATTGTATATTATATATATATTTTTTCAATAATACATATTAAATTAATACTATTGCATTGTTTACCTTTATAAATTGTGTTATTATCACAAATTTTCTTTGTGGCATTATTAATATATTCTGACGATGTATTCTCGATGACATTATCAAACTTTGATGTTAACCGTTTTGATGTTGATACAGTAACATTTGAAGTCTCTGGTAGTGGATCTGCAAAATACATTAGAATGAATATGATTAACTTTTAGATATATGCATTCTCTTCTCTCAAATTAAATAGCGTTGACATACCACATTAAACCTAAAATGAGATATTCTTACGTTTAGATTAAATCTTCTCTCGGTGTGTTATAACGTTATAACGCACGGACTGACATTATTTTATTCTCGATTTCCGAATTTTCGTTTAAGATTAAAGCGTTTCTTTCTCAATAATAAATACGGTTGTCCTATATTGATCCTTTTTTTTGTAATAGCCCCAAGTGTAAGAACATGGAATCCAGAAGTCTTTTCTAGAGGTGTACAAACAATAAACGGATGTATATCTTCTTATAACAAATATCTTGTTCTTCTCCCTCGTGTATTAGGCTTAAAGCCCGTTTTATCCAGTTCGTTCTGGTATAACAAATATTATATTACAAAATATAATAACAAATATATCTCAATCTTGTGTGCACGATGTTCATCGTCGGTAGAATTTGTTCTAATTTGATGTAAAAGACGACTTGTCAATTAACTCTGCTACTCTGTACACCTGACTAACATTTAATAATATATCCCGGATAAATATTTTCACTTGCTTTCGCTTTTCCGGAACAACGCGTGTGTTAACTTTTATTATTTGTATCAGATATCAAAGACATTTTTAAAGCAAGCGAACATTTCGTTGCGAGGAAATGAAATTCACACGGCTATAAAAACGCACCCCTTTATATCTTCCGTGCACGCACGATAAATTTTTTCCTCGAATTTATATTGTTCCTCGCGCAGAGTTACGTTAAAGTTACGAACGCGTTGCTCGAGCTGTCCCACATTTCTGCGCGGCCCGCATTACGTTATTATTTGGACCGTTATAAAACAGCAATTAGCGGGGTATAAATTCTGCTGAGATTCTCCGCCGCGTGTAAAAAGAAAAAGAAAAGGAGCGATCGGGCGGCGCGAGTCGGGATTATCTCGCGGGCGTGTAAGGTAAAAGTCCCCATTATGAGACATATTTCAAGGTAGGTCGAGCATTTTCACAGTTTGAAAATGTATTTGAGAAAAAAATACAATTTGAATGGTATTG
>NW_011961247.1:0-2270 GCF_000949405.1 Vollenhovia emeryi
GTCCGCGGGCGCCCAGCCGGCGGGCATGCCCCCACTCCAACGGGCAACGGGCGCCCGCGGGCGCCCAGCCGACGGGCATGCCCCCACTCCAACGGGCAACGGGCGTCCGCGGGCGCCCAGCCGACGGGCATGCCCCCACTCTAACGGGCAACGGGCGTCCGCGGGCGCCCAGCCGGCGGGCATGCCCCCACTCCAATCATCGTCCCACCACGTTTAAAACTATTTAGTTTAGTTGGTGCCATTTGATGATATCATTACTTTTGTAGATTGGATATACGCGTGGCTTTTGACCAATCGACTTTCAACTTTTCTGTCAGAGCAGAATTTTCGTATACGTTTCTTCTTTGAATGAATTCAATAATCGGGCCCCAGAATCAAGACATCGATAAATGTTTACAGCGCATTCTCATGTGACATTGACTTCCAGCGCCCAATATCGGAATATTTTTGTCCAATCAAGAATAGTGCGCGCGACCAGCTCACGATCTATTGAACAGATATAAAAGATAATAGGGAACTAAAGTAACGATAAAAGTAACGGCTGAATTCGTTACCGTTACTTTAACAATGCAACGACGTTACCGTTACAGACATAAAAAAGTAACGATCGTTACCGAAAAAAAGTAACGAAAATGGTAACGGCATTACAAGTAACGCGTTACTTCCCAACCCTGATGATATGTACAATGCATGAAGAATAGAGATAAGGAGGGTCAACTTATATGGGCGGATGCGTCAGATTCTGAGCCCAAAAATTGTCATCGCTGCTAGTACTAAATCCTAATCGAGATGTCGCTTCCGTTCCACGACAGCGTTTTCACGTACACAGTATGAGTGTGTATTAGTAGACCCGGTGTGAGTGTATACATTAGTGTACCATGAAGAATAGAGATATTCTTCATGATTTATCCCCTCCCGACTTCTGTTTATCAGTAGTTTATCTACCGTAGCGCCGCCGGTGTACATATTTTGAACTACCACAGAAACCGGGTTTTGGTTTCATTCTCGAAAGCATTAGTTGAGCCTCCTTATCTCTATTCTTCATGGTACAATGATATACAGGGTGAGGCATTTAAAACTGTTTTTCAGAATATTTGGAAAAATACAAATCGGATTAAAAAAGTTGCTATAAAAGTTGTTCACCTCGAAGAGGGTCATCCATTAACATAAAGCTCGACCCCCCTGCACCACCCCCGGGGGCGGGAGGGGGGTGACTTTGAAATCTTAAATAGAAATCCCTATTTTTTATTGCAGATTTGGATTCTCCGTGAAAAAATATGTAACTTTTGTATGACACATTTTTTTCGTTTCATGATAGATGGCGCTGTAATCGGCAAAAATGAAAATGAGTTGAAAATTGTTGAAAAATGGTAATATCTCAAAAAAACACATCAGATTAGGAACATCAAAGTAAATTTTTTGATATTTTTGAAAATGCTATCATGTGACACCGTCTACCCTCCTGCAATCTTAGACTACTTTTAGCTTTACCCAGGAACAACGACGTGGACGTAGTAGTAATTTGTTCCCTTCGGGGTGCTTGATTACTGTGAGTCCCATTGCCTCTCACTATCTCGGGGTGCTTGATTACTGTGAGTCCCCTTGCCTCTCACTATCTCGGGGTGCTTGATTACTGTGAGTCCCCTTGCCTCTCACTATCTCGGGGTGCTTGATTACTCTGAGTCCCCTTGCCTCTCACAAGTGTTTCATTGAAGCAAATGTTCGAAATGATGTCCGTTGTTTCTAATGCACATTGCAACTCTGTGTCTGAAAGACAATCCGACATTTATAAGTGTCTCTGCGTTAATGTTTGCACATTCATTGATAATTCGCTGCTGCATATTTTCTGGGGTTTTTGGTACATCCATGTAAACTCTCTCTTTTAGCCTTCCCCACAGGAAGAAATCGGCAGAAGTCAAATCGGGTGAACGTGCGGGCCAATTTTGAGGACCTCCTCGTCCAATCCATCGACCCGGATAGTTTCGATTCAAAACTTCTTGAGATATTCGTGCATAATGCGCTGGGCATCCATCGTGTTGAAACCACATATCCATTCTTGTTTGAAGTGGAACATCTTCCATTAGTATGGGTAAAACATTATCTAAAAAGTCGCTGTACATTTGACCATTCAGATTACCTTCTATGTAGTATGAGCCAATTACCTGAGTACCTAAAATACCGCATCAAACGTTGACACTCCACGGGCGTTGATGTTCAACATGCCTTAACCAATGGGGATTCTCCACTAACCAATAATGCATAGTATGTCG
>NW_011961248.1:0-2270 GCF_000949405.1 Vollenhovia emeryi
TTTCGGTTACTGTTGCCGCATCTCTTACACCGTTAAGCTTAAAAAAAAATGTACCATTATTTGCGTTTGCAAACGCAAATATTAATATTTCAACACATAATAATATGTGTAAATAATATTTCACGTGTAATAATATTACAACGAATTATATTGTTACGTGTAATAATATTTTAACATGTTTGACACGTAATATTTCGTGTTACATAGCAAACTTTAACATTTTCTTCTAAAACTTTGAGATGGTCAATTTTAATTTAATTAGTCTTATTTTGCACGTATTAATGTAAAGAATAAACTCCAAAAATTTGTAACAATTCTCACATAAATGATTTTACGAAATAACCACCTTAATTGACTAAACAATGAGAAACGCGATACTGCAACAACCTATTGAACATAAAGAATTGTAGAAACGTGTTTACCCTTTTTTTCGCAGATGCGACGTGTCGAAGAGAGAAAACGTCTTCAGCGTAGCCGAAAGAGTCAAGAGGGAAGTCGGCGACGTAACTATTTTAGTTAACAATGCTGGTATAATGCCTTGCCACGCGTTCCTCGATCACACGCCGGACGAAATTAGACGAATCTTCGACATCAATGTGATGGCCCATTCCTGGATAAGTTAAAGAGTCGGCACAAATTAATTAAACATACGCGTAAAAGTAAAAGAATTTTTATACCGCATTTAATCCACAATGACGTACGTTTACGGATCGTTCTCTGCCATCGGCCTTACGCGAGGATCGCCGACGCACGCGAGGGCCGAGTCTACAATGTGCTTCCTGCATCTAGAAACATTCTATTTTGTGTAAACAAATCAAAACGCTTGACAAACTTGCCGACAATTTACGATTGTACAATGTATAATGCACAGTTTATCAACTTGCCCAAATTTTGTAAACGTATCTAATATTGGCCAGGAAATAGAATGTTTCCAGACGCAAAGGACACGTTGTAGATTAGCCTTATTGTATGTCGCGCGATCACTAGACTTGATAATATTACTTACTATGTACCGTAAAACGTGCCGCGACGATCACCGTCGGTGCGGGAGAGCTGTCCGCTGCGTGTCCACGGCACTCCTAAAATGGACGAACATGGCGTCGCTTCCTTCCCAGGCGCTTCCGCGCGGTTACCACGCGAGTCAAGTTAACGACGCGTTTTAACATCATCCCCGCGGCTCTCGTCCGCCCACGTCGATGAAATGAGCGCGACGGCGATTCGGCGGGTCCACTTCTCGTATCTCGAACCAAGCGCACGGCCGCACGCTCCGAGAAACGAAGACGACGGCCCGCGGTACCCGCGGAATCGACGAGCTCGATCGCGTATAGCCGTCGCGTCGGTTGATCGCGCACTTGGCCCCGTGTATGTACGTACGTGCCGGCGCGGCGGCGAGTCACACCGAGGTCAGAGAACGTGCGTCGCATTATCAAAACTACCAATATACGAATACGTACCACGAACGGAACGATGTGCACAGTCGTGTGATTAACGTCGTCGTTCCTCGGGCGGGCATTTCGAGAGATACGTGAAGGTGCAAACTCATAGAGCGGAACGGTGCACGCAGAAAATCGCGCACGAGAGCCTTGACCAATCACGAGCGTTTCGCTGTTGTCGTGATTGGTCAAGGCTTGAGGGGATATGTCGAGTTTACCATGCATGGGACAAAGACAACAGGCCTGTTCTTTATCGCAGAGTCGTAGTCGTAAGAATAATCGACTGCGATTGGTCAATTTCGTCAGACACATAAGAATTGACCAATCACAGTCGACTATTCTTACGACTACGACTTTACGACTTCTATGTAGACGAGGCTTTAACCCCTGGTCCACAATCTTGCTTTAAGTGAGCTGTAAGCCTTAAGCCGTAAGAAATTAACCAATCACAGACATTTAATCCCCTCGCTCTCACCTGTGATTGGTTAATTTCTTAAGCCTCCGCTACAATGATTCTCGGTTCTGTCTACAATGGTCGTAGTCGTAAGAATAATCGACTGCGATTGGTCAACTTCATCCACTGAAATATATACTAACTGGAACGCGCGCTAGAGCCGAGCCGTGTGTACCGAGAGAGAGCATCGTCGAGTGGCGTTTGTCATTGTCTGGCTTATAGGGTGGTCGAGAGTGGGGACGGAAAGGTACAGTCCGATCGAGAAATTAGTTCGTTGTCAGAGGTTACACGATCTCGCGCAGTTGTGCTGCGCTTCGAGATAACTTTTGGTTCGAACTGTACTAGACAATGACAGACGCCACTCGACGATGCTCTCTCTCGGT
>NW_011961249.1:0-2270 GCF_000949405.1 Vollenhovia emeryi
GGGAGGGAGAAAGGAAAAATGAAGGGGAAGTAGAGGAAGCGGAAATAAGTAGAGAAGAGATAGAGGGAGTAATAAAAAGATTGAGAAAGATGGAGAAAGATAGAGAAGTCAAGATCAAATGTGTGGTACAGTTGGATAAAAAGAAAAGGGATTCCGGGATATTTGAAAAAAGGCTGGAAAGAAAAGAGATGGCAGAGGATAGCGAGGTTCAGACTAGGAGAAGAGATAAGAAGCAATAGATATTGGGAAGAAGAGGAGAATAGGAAGTGCCGGGTATGTGGAAGGGAAGAGGAAACATGGGAACACATTTGGGAGGAATGTACGGATTGGGGAAGAGAGAAGGGTTGGAGAGATATGGTAGAGGAAGTTTTAGGAGAGGAGGGAGGAGGTGAGGAATGGATGAGGAAAATAGAGGAATGGAGAGGGGTGGGAATAGTAGGGGAGGGGGAGGAGTGTGAGAAGAGTGAAAGTGAAGAAGGCGGCGGAAACGGAGGTCCCAGGTATGAATGAATGAATGGATGAGAGAATGATTGAGTGCGTTTCTCTCTCTCGCGAGCGTGCGAAAAAGTGGATAAATATGTAAGTGGAGCGGAGGCCCGCAATGTACCCCGCAAGGGAATAAAGATACATACATACATACATACATACATATATTTTGATAATATTCATTATCTTCATTGCCGATATTTATATTTTTATAAATTGAGTTAATGTAATTTTCTCGAAAATTATAAAAATCGTCAAGTCTGGATAATCTTTTATGTTTCTTGTCGTAATTTCTTTCATTAGCGATATACAACGAATCCTTTCGCAATTCCCTAATTCTTTTTGCATTTTTTTCATTTTCTTGCGTCCTATAATATGGATCTTTCCGTTTTTCAAATATTCTTTCTAAATTCATTTTGTTTTCAAAATTATTATAAATACAATTTTTTCGTAAAATTCTAATTTTTTCTAAATTCTTTTCATTTTCTCGTTCATTATATAACGCATCCTGTCGCATTTTCAAATTTCTCTGTAAATTCTTTGCATTTTCTCTTTTTTTATAAATATGATCTTGACGTAAATTTTTAATTCTTTTTAAATTATTTTCATTTTCTCGTTCATTATATAATGGATCCTGTCGCATTTCTTAAATTCTTGGTAGATTCTTTAATTTTTCGTTTTCTTTATAAATATGATCCTGACGAAGATCTGTTATTCTTTCTAAATTTTTTGAATATTCTTGTTTTTTATAAAACGGATTTAATCTTTTATTCCTTTTTCTTAATAAATTACGTAATTTTTCTTTTTGTTTTAACAAAGGATTATTTCGCATATTTCTTATTCTTTCTAAATTTTTTTATTTTCTTTTATTCGAAACAATGGATCTTTTCGCAATTCCCGTATTCTTTCTAATTTTGCATCTCTTTTATTCTTTATAATATTATTTGTATCATTTTGTTCATTAGGCAAACACTTATATTGCCTTTTCATTTTTTATTTGCTTATTTTTTAATCAATATAGAAATTTATAAATGCCCCTAAGCTTTCAACAGCAAAGAGCAACGCAATTTTATAAGCGTAGAGTATTTTCTTATCAACGCATAGCAAAGTTTTAGAGGCGAACAAAAGTCTTTTTATAGCCTTTATTTACCTTATATAAAAATAATATGTACTTTTACAAATACTTTCTCAGATCGCATTATATAAGGTTGAGTCTGTGAATATCATGATTTGTTTAACGCTTTATTCCGTAAATACTTTATATCGACAGCTAACAAAATCGTAAATAATTTTGCAACCGCTGTTTACGCTCGATATGTCAGCTATTCTAGTTTTATAGGGGCTCACTAGTCTTTTTATAGCGCGAAGCAAATCACTTTTATTGGCGCACAGCAGCCTTTTTCAAGGCAAATTAGCTAAATTTTAGGTAAAAATGCAGAAGAGGGGAGGCCGCCCCGATGACCTTAACCTTGACATATGTTGTCAAGGTCGCCCTCCTGAGTGACCTTGAAGAGGTTTTAGCCGTCGCTCGTAGTTCGTTAAAAAGTTATATGCATACAAAGTTGATTAAATAAAGCATAACTTTACGAATCATATACATGTCTTGAAGTCTCATGATCACGTATTACGATTTCCGTAACTACTAAACACAAGGAATATTCCTACAGCTTCAATCTCTGTTATTGTAATGTGTACGTATAAATCATAAACATGTAAGTTGCTCGTGTCTTTAGCACGGCGCGCTGAGCGCGCCCCACCCCCTTCCCCTATCACCCCCCGCCCCA
>NW_011961250.1:0-2271 GCF_000949405.1 Vollenhovia emeryi
AGGAATAAAGTTTTCTTTAATTATATTTGGTCCGGATCCTGTATCTAACATTAAGGTTACAAGGGGAACTGAACTACTAAATCTTGCCTGAACGGTAGGCACGCGACTGTGTTTATCGAGTGTCACCGTTACAGGTCGTATTTCCGACACCCTTTTTTCTACTGGGTTTTTTGTGACGTCGATGGGTGTGAAATCCGTTCGGGCCCTCGTTCTACACCCGACTTCGAGGGACCGTTGGCGTTTCCCTGGATATATGCTTGCCTACGATTATTACTGGCAATACGAAGCTCGCAATTCTCGAGGAAATGCCCCTGCTCCTTACAATAACGGCAGAATACGGAGTTTTTAGATTCTTTATTTTGCTCCGTTTTGGATCGACAATCTTTTGCAACATGGCCAATGTTATTACATATTTGACAGGTAACCCTCAGTTTATTTCCTGCATTTCTTTGTTCATTCTGTTTTTTCCAGCAATTATTTGCTGAATGTCCAGGTTTATCACACCATTGACAAATTATCGAAGGTTTGTACGGTTCGTTATTGTTATTCATCCGACACGATTTGGCGTTGTGTCCGGTTTTAGAGCACAATTGACAGGTAATGCTACTTTCTTGCACTATATTGACGGATTGTCGAGTCTGAGGGTCACGGAATCGGCATTTATCGGCACTATGTCCTCGTTTATTACAAATCTGACAGATTAAAATTTCTGTTCCTAAGGGAGATTTGTTATAGGATTGTTGAGTTAGTTTCCTACAGGCAGAGGCCGAATGCCCTTCTTTATAGCAAATTTGACAGGTTTCTCGCAGTCGGTTCTTTTCTGAATTGTTATTTTGGCCTTGTCGTAAATCTGTGATGTCGCGGAGTTCTCTTTCTATCCTTAATGCGTCGGCCACCGTGGCCTGAACATCTAAATCTCTCGCGATTCTTTGTTCAATATCAGGTTTTAATCCCCTGATAAAGCATTTACACATGTCTTTCTCTAGTGATGTTTTGAGATTTGAAGCGGGTAGGGCAGTCCCGGAATTTTTATGAGCTTCTAGTATTTGTTTCCCTAACAATTTTAAACGGTTTGCATAGGTGACCACGTCTTCACCAGTTTTTTGATAAATGCAGCCTAACTCTCCTTGTAATTGATAAACATTCTTTGAATGTCCGTAAACTTGTCCTAAATACTTCGTTAATTCGGCTATACTATTAAAGTTCTCGTCCTGTATCGTACGGCGAGCTTCACCTACGATTCGCGTTCTAATGACTTTGGTGAATTGTGGCTCGGCCTCAGGAGGCAACATAGCCTTTGCCTCTTCACATCCCTCAATAAAATACGTCAAAGGGATGTTTTGGCCATCGAAGAAAGGAACGGCGTCGACGGCGTATTTTAATGTAGCGAAAGGGTTATTATTATTCGCCATGATTTCGACGTTACTTGTCATGGACAAGGGCCTTAATTCGCCTGAATAGATACAGAGTTTCTAAATTTCTAAACAATTGCTATTCTTTTCATCGGTGTTTTATTATTAACTCCATTATTTTTTCCAATAAAATCTTTAGTTTGATTTTTTAAGAAATATAACATTTTTTAATCAGACCCTAATGCTAAAGCAACTAGTTTGTATAAATATCCGTTGTTTTATTTGGCGCAATTTGGTGATATCATTACTTTTGTAGAGAAGATAGTTTTGTAGAGAAGATATTTTTGTAGAGACGATATTTTTGTACAGAAGATTTTTGTGGAGACACTATTTTTGTAAAGAAGATACTTTTCCAGTAAAGATATTTTTGTAGAGATTATACTTTTGCAAAAAGATAGAGTAACAAAATATATTCGGTTGAATTGGAGCTTAGACTTGGTGCTTTTTTTACCTTTTTTTAAAAAGGTAAGTTTTTTACGTGATTACTTTTACATAAACACATGTTTTATATTTAGGAAAGAGAAAGGATTTTATACATAACTGTTGCGTGATTGGATGCTGTCTTCATATCTAATATGGCAAAAGTTAATTGGATTTGCATTGTACCAGGATGTAAATCAAATTCAAGAGCCCCTGGTCATTTTTTTCCAAAAAATGTCACGTTATCGTGTAAGTGGAAAGAAGCTATTAATAATAATATTATTTCAAATGTTTCATCAGAAGAATTAAGGAAATACAGAGTATGTCATGTGCATTTCTTGCCTGATGATTACATTTATTCTCAAACTCGTCGAAGATTGAAACATAACGCTGTGTCCAGCGTAAATATATACAAGTATAAGCTCCAACGACCGAATGT
>NW_011961251.1:0-2271 GCF_000949405.1 Vollenhovia emeryi
GGAACACTGTCATGGATTACTCGCATATCCAATTTTTCATAAAATGTTGAAAGTCGTCAGATGTAAAAGCGCTACCACGATCGCTAATAAGACGCCATGGTTTACTATGGCTTTTGCCTGTCTTCTCGAACGGCCCGCAATGATCGATGTGGCATGTTTGGATAGGTAATTCGAATTTCGGGATACTATGCAAATATCCTTCTTGTTTTCCGCTCGGTGGAGAGAACTCGATACACTTTAAACAATTCTTTATATAAGGTTTAATTTTCTTACGCACATCTTGGAACCAGTAGACCTTAGCGATGTTAGAAACTACACTTTCGAAACCAACATGATCAAAGTCGACGTGGCACGTGCGTATCACATTGTTTTCCATGGATTTCGGTACATAGAATAACAATTTGCACTTATTGACCTTTCGATAAACGAGACTGTTTCGAAGTTCGTACAGTTTATTTTCGCATTTTCTAATTTACCGCGAATTTTACAAATTTCAGGATTTTGATCCTATTTAATAGAAAGCGTCTGTTCGTTTTTCACGCATACAAGTATTTTTATTTCGGGTTCGCTTATCGGCGATTCGAACTCTACTTCCGTTAGATACGCGTCATTATATATTTGCGTCAACTTATTAACCGCGTCGTGAGAAACACCTGGGTTAATTTTTAATTTGACTCTGTTCGATAGTTGCTCACCACAGTCGATATGCATGATCTGATCGACAAAGCTATCAGTCTCGGTTTGATTTATTGTTATGCTTATCGCGGGATTGGAAGTAAAATCTCTCCCTAATAGAACGGTTCCGTTCATTGTCGTTTCCGGTACAACAAAAATCTCATGTGGACGTCAACACCATCCACTCTAACGGATCTTTCGAAAATACCTAATATTTTCAGCGGAGAATCGTTAACGCCACTAAACCGATAGCCATCTTCCGCAACCGGAACGCGACAATCAATCGGTACGCACTCGGATTTGATTAAACTAATTGGCGATCCCGTATCGATAATCGCCAAAACGGAATACTGACGCGTTCTTCCCTCATCGTCGGAAATTGCGTAACTCACGGGTACCAAGTACGGCTCGCCCCCAATGGTCGGCTGGATTAAATTCATTTCGGTTGAGAGTTTATTTGCCTCTCCTGCCGAACTGCCCGTTGCCGTCGCACGCTGGCCTACGTTTCCTTCTGCCGTGACTCGTGGTTTCCTGCAGTCAGCCGCACGATGTCCCGTTCCTCCACAATTGAAACATCTGATCAGTTTCCTTTGTCCTTGGTTTGTTTCTGCGCTCTCGGTCGTGGTTGGCTTTGTTTCTTTTATAGGCTTCTGTTGGCCTTCGGTGACATTACTTCGTTCGAATTTCGTATGGCATCTCAGGGTAACGCTTTCGAATGCCTCTATCAAATCGGCCGCTTCTTTAAAGCGTTGTATTCTCGCTTGGTCTCGCAGCCTCGGATCCGGTATGCCGTCAACGACATACTCGATTAGCTCATCCTCCTCGATCGGCACTCGATTAACCAAGATCACTTTACTATGGTAGTACTCGCTGAAGGATTCGCCAGTCAGCCAGACTCGTCGCTCAAAATCTCTTCTTAGGGTCATTTTACTTGGACGATGGTCGAACATCTGATTCATTTTCCCCAAGAGGTCTACTGTGCTCAAAGTTATATGTTCCGGTTTTGAGTGAAACCAACTGAGAGCTTTTCCCTTCAGTTTCGAGCTAATCAGCATTCTCATGGCATTGTCGTCCAGGCCGTAAGTGTCTCGTAGCAGCTCGACCTGCTGCTTCCACTTCCAAAACTCGTTGCCTGTGCCGTCAAATTCGCTGAGCAGATCTCGGAGGCTCCTTATGTTGCTGCCACCGAAATCGCTCATGCTGGGACTTCTCGCGTCGCTCGTTGCTGCTCGGTTCCTCAAATCAGCCTCTCTCCTCATCAATTCGAGTTCACGCCGAAGCAGATCCCGCTCCCGCCGTATGTATTCGAGCTCACTGTCGAGATTTTCACCCTGCTGCACTGCTCTTGCGTCCGTATCGCAGCTGTTGTTGAGGCCGTCTCCCTCGTGAGCAGTGCCCAGAGCGTTAGGATCATTTTCCTGTAGCCTCAAAACTAGATCAGCCTTATTTCCTGTCAACGGGAGGCCCCTCGCACGGAGTATCTCCTTAAGTTGGACAACGCTGTGGTCGGTGGACATCCTCTCTGTCCGATAAGCCTCCAACGACACGAAACGCCCTCACCGATTTCCCGCTCACGGCAAAACCGTCACGATATGT
>NW_011961252.1:0-2271 GCF_000949405.1 Vollenhovia emeryi
CCTGGGTAAGATATTTTCATTGAATTTCGGTAAAACTGTAATCGAGGCTCAACTGCTTCGATTCATCAAGTTTGTTCCAGACACGAGTGATTAAATTGTATGTTTAAAGTATCTCTTTTGTCTCGTAGAATTATAAACCACCAGGAGCGAAGGATATCCCTGAAGACTTTCGCGTATCTTTGCTTAAGAACTCGGTCAACACGTTCGGTGTTCTTCGTTCAAAAGGTGAGATTGAACATTCTTCGAATTCTTTCGTTCTCGTTTCTGCGTTTACAATGAGAAACAAAACTTAAATATTTTCTACATGTTTGTATGCAATTGAGAAACTTTTGTAGGTCCTATTGCAAAATTTTTTTAATATACATGTAGTAATTTAGAAGATTGGTAAATTTACGTTTCGTCATGACATACTATTATAAAATTCGTCTGAACAATATCAAAATAAATTTAATTAAAATAGAAAGAAATACATTTAGGCTGCGTTCCGTTTGGGCGCTCACACGCTGTAAGCATCATTCTATCTTGTTGCACATCGAATATCAAACGAAGATAGAGCGATGCTTACAGCGTGTGAGGGCCCAAACGGAACGCAGCCTTAGTATACAGAGGTATAAAAAATGAAATCATTAAAGGACCAATTAATCGTAAAAATTTTTTTAAAGCAACTGGAGAACCACCGTTGTGCATGAGTTGCGCAATTCCGATCGCGATTCGCAATGCATTGAACTCCGCTAGGGCTGAGGCAGGGAATACGGAAGTGTGGTTTCAATTAGGTAAGTTTTAAATAGAAGTATAAACCGCAGAAATTATATTCGAATACTTGACAATTTATAACAAAAGCCTAACCTTTGTAACTCGCATTAGCTCTAGTTCATGTAACAATTGCAAATTGTTTAGACATCCTTCCGTTTTAATGTAACTCTTTCATATATATAAATACGATATTTTAAGCACCTCCGCAATCCGATTCTATCTCTTTTTCTTTCCCTTTTTAAGTACAAATCGGAGAAGTTTGATTTAAAAATCACAGTTGGATTTTACGATCAAATTCCTTTTTTATCACTGTTTTTGAAACTATAAACCTGACAAACAGTTTAAATTAATCGCGGTACAATTATTCAAAGTCGATCGAAAATGTGTGATTACAGAGCGGTAAAATAATTAGAAAATATTATTCTAAAACTAGGAAACTCACAGTTTTCTTTGAAAGTTTTTCTTGTTAATGTATATGGTAAATGTGTATTTCTTTATTTGGAATTCTTGCAGATACACCATGCACCACTGAACGCATACTTCTAGGCAGTTTAACCAACAAGAATAACATGGTGCTTTAAGAGCGAAAGTAGGAGTCGTTCATGAATAAACCAGTATTTCAAATCAATTCTATAATATTCCAAAGTGTTGTGAAGGCTTCCAAAAAGAAAATATGTAGAAAGAAGAGAGTGCCAATGTAAGCCACAAAATAAACAAAAAATTTTTTATTCTATATATTGTGAGAACCGAGTTTCGTCCATTTTGTGGCTCACATTGGCACTCTGTCCTTTCTACATATTTTCAATTCTGTTATTACCGACATTCGTCTTTTTAATCATTACTATCTAATTGTAATGAATACAAAAGTCTTATAGAGATAAGTCTCATATGAAATAATTTACGTATTCATGTTTTTTTGGTGGAGGAATTTTCGCGGTAACGGTGGAAGCATAATAATTTATCTAAAACCAAGTTGATAATCTTTTAATATAACTAAGGTACAACTTCGTTTTTATACGCTGAATAATTTCAGTAAATATTCTTCATTAAACGTAAGTGGTGTACTATATATGATATCAATATACACTGGTCAAAAAAATTAACGCAACAAGAAATTTACTTCAAAATTTGGCGAATTTCAAATAAGCGTAACTTCGCGAAAACTGGTCGAATTGAAAACTTTTTTTTTTCATTTTATAGGGCAAAGTCTCTGCTTTAAGAAGCTCTTATTGGAATTTGCATTCACTCTTCCCATTTCCCGGAACTTTCTCAAAATCATGACCATGTTTCTTCTTTAAAAAATTGCACACTTTGACGCACTGTGCGGAGTGTAGTAATTTTTCTTCGCCAGTTCTGCTTACGGTATCAAAAAGTGTATACTTTTCTCTTCAATTTAAAAAAAAAAAGAAGTTCCTACGATTTTTTTTCGCCAAATCACAGCTCATTGAAATAACCCTTGTGTTTTCGACATTACCGACGATATCTCCGTTAAAAATCATCGTAGCAAGATCGTTTTTG
>NW_011961253.1:0-2271 GCF_000949405.1 Vollenhovia emeryi
AACGGTAACCAGCGAACTCGCCTCGCGGGATTCGCGAACACACATGTCCTAATGTAATTGCTAGAATCTTCGCAAAAACATGACATAGTTGTTATAGAAATGCCGAAGGTGACAAACATATACAGACTCGGCTAGAGAAAACTTAGACGGCACAAGTATCTCGCAGTGTGACCGTTTCAGTATCGGATTTCCAAATATTACAATATATTAGTTCCAACTAGAATTATTTTTTAAAGTTTCGAGTAAAAAGTGATAATGAGTGATCAGAAAAAGAAAATATACACTTCAAAAAAAGGTACCAAAACACAACGGCAACAAAACGGAGCAACTTGAAAAGACGGCGTCCTTTGAATCGATACGAAATGGAAACCGAGAGCGAGTGCGTCAGTACTTCGGCAAAAAAATGAAAATGTCGAATTGTGCGCAAGATATTAAGGTTGAAGACGCTCACAGTTACCGATTTATAAACTTTGCGGTTGTTTTTTCGGCGATCTCGCAGCTTGTTGTGTGTAAAAAGTACGGATTTTTTTGATAAGTAGGATTTTTTTGATAAGTTAAAAACTTTTTTAGTTACAGCTGATTTTACTCGATTTTTTCTTGAAAAAATGGATTTTTTTAAAACTCCGCCATTATGTCAAAAATCAATATTTAAAAAACGGCTACGTATTTCTCTAGATATTGAAGTAAAGAAAATGAAAAAATTTGGTTTTTTGTTCTAGACCAAAAATTACTTCACTTATGCTGCTAGCCGTGGACCATTTTGCCAAATCGACCGTCTCCTTCAAGCTGCTGCAGATCAACCATTTTTTAATATTTAACTATGAAAAAATGTTTTTTTACTTTTTAACATGTATAATAAAGTTATGAAACAAATTTTTTAATTGCACGATTCAGTTAATAAAAAAAATCCCAAAGATAGACCTCTATTTCAGCCGGTTACATAGGTGTTACCCCTTAAAAAGTAATAAAATAAGTAATACATATTCTTTTTCTGAAGTATATAAATGATATTCATATGCTTAAAATAATATTATATCAAATTATTTAAAACGAAATAATAATATTTATGTGTAATATTATATTTTTATTTCTAAAAGAAAGAAAAATAAAAAATCTTTTAATTACTGACCTATAAACTTCTTGATTGCCAAAAATCCATAAGACAATAGCTAATTGTTTAGCTGGTGGTAACTGAGGAGAATGAATATTTTCTAATAGAGCTTGTCTAAAAGTTTGTTTTAACAGCTCAAAAGTATTTCTTTGGATACGAAAATGTGATGTGAAATCTAAAAATATACAAATACTATTATAAACATGGAGAGGGGGTAAAGATGACGAAGAGTAAAGAGGTACGGTGCGAGAGTGAAGTGAGAAAGGGAGTGGAAGGAAGGATTGTGGAGTGGAGTGAACGGAAGGAGGAAGGAGTGATGGAAGGAGGAATGGGATAAGAATCTGTGGACATGGAGGCGAGAGAAAATAGTGAAAAGTAAAGGAGAAACTGGAGTGGAAAAGATGAGATGGCATGAGTCGGCTGTCTTGGAGCGAGGAGAGCGGAGGGGAGAGGAGAGCAGAGGAGCGAGTATCGATACAATCGATACAGAGAAGGAAGAGGATTGGACGGGAGGATCGAGAGATCGAAGGAAGAGGAGGAGGGGAGCGACAACAGCGAGTCGAGAGATCGATGGACGGGAGCAAAGGAGGAGTGAGAACGAGAGGTGAGAAGCGGAAGATGCAGAAGGAACGGACAACGAGGAGACGGAGGAGCGGAGAGAACGGAAGAAAAGGAGGAAAGAGAGAGAGAGAAGTATATGGAGCAGGAGAGGAAGAGGAGAGAAAGGAGAGGAAGAGAGAGAGGAGAGAGAACAGGAGAAAGAAGAGGCGAAGGAAGAAAGGAGGAAATGAACAGTGGAGAGCGAGAAGGAGAGAGGAGACGAAAGGAGTGGAAAGAGAGAGAGGAGGAAGGGAGGGGATTGGAGAAGGAGATAGGAAAATCAAGGAGCGATATCGAAGGAGAAGAGGAAGAGAGGCAGGAGAGCCCGGACTGGACGACGAGATCGAGTAATCGAGAGTTCGACCAGGAAGAAGGCGAGGTGGAAGGGGAAGGTGTTCAGGAGTGTAGAGGGAGTCGGAGAGAGGACAGGCAGTGCAGGTGGCAAGTCACGAGGAAGTAGGAAGCGGAGGTGGTGGAAGGGGAAGGTGCTCAGGAGTGTAGAAGGAGTCGGAGAGAGGACAGGCAGTGCAGGTGGCAAGTCACGAGGAAGTAGGAAGCGG
>NW_011961254.1:0-2272 GCF_000949405.1 Vollenhovia emeryi
TAATAACCGCCTTTTAAATCAATGGTAGAAAACCAAGAATTTCCTGAAAGTTGATCCAAAATGTCATCGATCCTGGGTATGGGATAAGAGTCTTTCTTTGTCACCGCATTAATTTTCCGGTAATCCACACAAAATCTAATAGAACCATCTTTTTTCTGACCATAACAGCAGGAGAAACCCAAGGACTATGAGACTCTTCAATAACTCCATGGCTTCTCATTTCTTCAATCACTCCATCAACTTCTTCTCGTAGATGAAGGGGAATCCGACGAGGATACTGCTTTATGGGAAGAGAATCTCCCACATCAATAGAATGTTGCACAACATCGCAGCTTCCTGCAACAATCTCTCCTGAAAAAGTGTCTTGAAAATCAGTCAAGAACTCGACAAGAGCCTCAGACTGAGGTTGAGCCAATTCCCTCGAACTACTCTCAAAAAGTTCCTTCAGGAGAAGAGGAGCCTCCCTCGAAAGGCTGGTCACACGGGAGCATGATATTGGATTCTGTCCTGAAAAATGATTAAGGCCTAAAGCTGTCTCAAGAATGTCCTTAAAATTAGTCTCCTTGAGAAAATCTATCCCTAATAGGCATTCGTCAACGATATCAGCGACATACATCAGAATTATAGTTGAAACCTGCCCTAAACAAACTTTCACTAAAACCTTACATTTTACAGGGACCCTTTCTCCTGTAGGGCACCAAAGATTCGGGTCTTCAATTTGAAGTAAATCCTTTTCCTTCGAGATCATACTCGTATTAACGATAGAAACGTCGGAGCCCGTGTCTATTCTGAAGACACAACTCTTCCCATCTAATTTCCCCTGATAACGGAAACTATTTACACCTAATTCTACACTATTCACAATTTTCTTCAAATTAACCCTTCTTGGGGAATTTCCCGGAAAAGTTGACCTCCCCCCATTGAGGTCAACTAGTCCTCGTTTTCCTTTGCGACAGGACACTCCGAGCGGAAATGCCCGACTTTCCCGCAGGACCAACACTCGCGTCCGTAGGCGGATTTCTTTTCGCGCCAACCTTCCCCTCGAGCGTTCCTTTCCTTTCCTTTCATTGAGGATTTTCTACCGTTCCCGTCCTCCAACCCTTCCTCTGTAGCTTTTCTTTTTTTAATAGTACCACTCCCATAAAAATTCCCTTTTCCCCTTTCGAAACTTCCCCCTTGAATTATTCTAATCGCTTTCGCTCTTTCGACGGCCAAATTCAAAGACGAAATTCCTTCCAATTGAAGGGTTCGTCTTGTAAAACCATCATAGACACCCGAAACAAACTGTGCACAAGCAATTTTATCGCGAACGTCGTGGGGGCACTCCGCGTAAGCGAGGAGCGATAGCCTCTCTAACTCTGTACCGTACGCGGCCAAATCTTCACCGAATCTCTGTTTTCGATTAATAAATTGCGTATAGCAATTTTGGGATAAATATACTTCCCCGAAACGTAACTCGAGCTTAGACTTAAGCTCCGAAAACTCAAAATCAGTCAAATTCTCGACCGTCTCTAACACCGAACGCGCCTTCCCTCGTAAGCACGAAGCGAGTACCACGGTCTTTGTGGCATCTGCCCAACAGTTCGCACGCGCGATTAATTCGAACTGAGAAAGGAACTCGCGCAACGAAGTCGTACCGTCGACGTGTCGGGCTTTAATTTAAATCCGAGCTCCGATCGCGGATAACTGTTACCAAACGCGACCGCGTTTGCACTTCGCGTTTCGAAATCCCCGGCGGCTCTATTATTGGGTAGACTTATCTGGGAGGTTCGTAAAAGCTGCAGCTCCTCATCCCGCTGACGAAGCGTCGCTCGAAGTTCCTCCCTTCGCGCCTGATCTTCGCGCATACCGCGTATCGAGGGGTTCACAACTTTTGAAATCCGGTGTACATCTCGCCATGAAATCCTGATGAAATCTGGCTGAAATCTGACTAAAATCCTTACTTCTGTTGAAATCCTTAAAATCCATGAAATCCATGAAATCCGACTGAAATGCTCTGAAATCCAATTGAAATCTCTGAAATGATTGAAATCCGAGTAAAGTTCTATGAAATCTTTCACAAATTATTTCGTTAACTGCAAAATCTTTTTGGATTCTATACATAAAACATTTGTTTTTTGCGCCTTGCAAGATGCGCCGGCAGCGTAGTAAGCGTGGGCTGCGTGGGTCGTTGGCAGTGATTATACGAGTAGTTGTGAATTGCGTGAACGATTGCTCGTTTGGTAGTTTGACTTCAGATCGTACATGGTGAGTAATTTTTTATTTACAAGGG
>NW_011961255.1:0-2272 GCF_000949405.1 Vollenhovia emeryi
TTAGTCCCAGTCTACAATAGAGATTTAAGCCCTAAGCCTTAAGAAATTGACTAATCACAGTCGCGCATTCTACTCATACTTGACCGTGATTGGCCAATTTCTTAAAGCTTAGGGCTTAAATCATCTATTGTAGACTGGGACTTAGGCTGGTATTACATTTGTCGTACGACAAAGTTTTTAAGCGTATTGATTGGCTGAAGGATAGTAAAATTCTCGAGTATCTAGAAACTTACTATTCAGCGGCCAATCGACACGCTTGAAAAATTTGTCGTACGACAAATGTAAGGGTGCCGTCCCATGGCGCGTATCGCGATACGCGCGTATCAGGCGTATCGAACTCTACGACCAATCACAGACAATCTGCTGTTTTTGGTACGCCGGAGTTTGGCCCCTACTGTCCCATGGAGCGGATTAAGCTGCCTTTTCACCTTGCGTCTGGAAGCCAGATCCGTTTGGCCGGTTACCCCCACTTCGTTGCATATTTCTTTTTTGTTTGAGGGGAATGGAAGCTGACTTCGAAAAGCCAACGCTAAAACCACCGCTCCCTTTTCACCTTGCGTCTGGAAGCCAGATCCGTTTGGCCGGTTACCCCCACTCCGTGACACGTTTTCGTTTTGATCACAGCTGCATATAGTTGTGACTTATTATTAGTGCTTGCATAAATAATAAGGATGCATCGGTTCAACTCTCGATCAAGAAAAAATACTATTGGGGACATACTTCTTTTTTTTTCGTACAGCATTGCAATAGGTTATGTACGCAAATGTGCCATAGACGCATTCTTTTTCAGCAATTCGGCAATCAGTAAATAATTAATGAATTGATATTAATAATAAAGATATAAACTTTTTCTCGTTTCTGTCCTCATTGCCGTTGCCAAATGAACTCATTTTTATTTTCGTGTTGTCACTTTAGGCTTGTTTTCTGTTCCTACACTAGTGAACTAGTGCAATAAATTGGAGTAAGACAAGCATATTTTTTCTCATTCTAGCTTACTGCACTAGTTCACCAGTGCAGGAACAGGGGCTCGATTCTTCAATTTATTCCAAGAAGAAACGTATACGAATATTCCCCAGATAGCCAAACGTGCTGAAGCATAGAAGTGGCAAGCCTTGTCGAATTTATTTGCCGTTCCAATGCCGTATTTAGTGCAACACGTGTTGCATATAAAACTTTCTGTATTTAAAAACCATGATTTTACTAATGTAATTTGTTCGTGTATACATTAACATTGTTCTGTTAATAATATCATTTTAAATTGTTACTAAAATTAAAGTTTTGACGAAGAACATTGCATCAAAAGTATCAAGATTGATGTCGGCACAACTATTCGTATTAGTGACGGATAATCAACTCGACATATTAACAACATAGATGTTACACTGAGAGTGCAAATTCACATACACAAGCGCAACCGTGTCCGTGTGCTGCGCAGAGCAGCTGCGCAGCATCCGGACACAGTTGCGCTTGTGTGACTGAGCACCGAGTGTAACACCTTGATGGCGCTCGGACCCAAGGTTTGCACCTCTGGTGTACAGTCCTGTACGAGCATGGCAGAGAACGATCCGTAAACGCTTAAGTCTGTTTAGTCGTAGACATAATTAAGGCTGACGGCAGAGAACGATCCGTGAGTGCTTAATACTGTCTTAAATCGTAGACGTAATGCAAGGCAGAGAAAAATTCCAGTCGTATACCCTCACGACCAGCAATAACCTAACCTAAAACCTAACCTGTCTCAGTCATAGACGTAGGGCAAGGCAGAGAAAAATTCCAGTCGTATACCCTAAGTATCAATAATGAAACATCTCAAACAACCCAGTCATCCTAATTATTGTAGCCGTCGTGCTTTTCGCTATATTTCTTCTCGTCAACGTCAGCGAATTGCAGCTGAAATAAAACGCAGTCACATTGAACTAAATCAATCAAACAATTTATTACACAGTCATCGTAATAAAATACTCGAACCTAAAGATCCTCTCAATTCTCTTATTTCATGTGATAATTTTGCGACTAGAGAACAGTCAGGTAATTCCAGTTTAGAATTTAATTCTGATGTGATTGATTTAGAAGTTCAGAATGTTAATGAAGTCTTTATTTAATTATTGCAGGTCAGATATCTGAGCCATGTTGGTGGATGGACAGCACGTTCCTGTGCCAATGCTATACTGAAGGAAGCCGCAAATGACGAAGTCTTTCATAACTTTACTTTTACGGGTTACAAGGGAAAGTACGTTTTCAAAGCTTTACGTTTTGCAAAAGCTTGTGAAGGTAC
>NW_011961256.1:0-2273 GCF_000949405.1 Vollenhovia emeryi
GTCACCGAAATTTTCTCTCTATTTCGGCCGAAACCGAAATCAAGCCGAAATCTGGATTTTAGGCCGAAAATGGCCGAAACCGAAACCGAAACCGAAATTTCGGTCGGACTCTATAAATGAGTTACAAATTAAAAGGTAGAGTATCTACCAGAAAGCAAAACGTAGGACTTTGTTAAGGTATTCGAACAAATCAGACCAGAACAGGAAACGTAAGATTGGAAATATAAAATAACGCCGAGAATGCAGAATTGAAAATAAGAACGACACCGTAGTGTTATGCCGATCGATAATGAAAGACCGAATGTCTTTAGCCGAGACGCAAATCGATAAACAATCGAATGTTGAACTCGACGGTCCGACGTAGGCGTCTATATTGATTAAACAAATGAACTTATATTAAACCATCGACCACAAATGTAATAGTGCGTTTTGCCCAGCAACAGTCCACAGTCAGTTTCTTATTCTGAGTCCCGAGCCGCATTAGGCGGGACTTTCAAATCGCGTAGTAGTGACTTAGCTCGGAGAGGATCGGATAGTTAGTAGTGAGTCTTATTTTATTTTGTGACTTGTGCCAGTTCCGAGCGTGAATCTTCGCGGGACCCCGAGGAGCGACCGTCCATCTACAAAGGTACCGCAGCCAGCACCGGAGACGTTCTGCGGCTAAGTCCCTTCATCGATCGCGGGACTTAGCCAAAAATTCGAGGTAAGTGCCCCACTGCTGTACGAGTGTATTCCGAGTTAGGGAGTACAGCAGTGGCTCGCGGAGTGTTCGATCGATAGCTCCGGGAGTGTTCCGCGCGACCGGCTAAGGCTGAACGGGCAGTCTTAGTCCGGGTGACCAGCGGCCGACCCGCGGTCAAGTCCATCCCGAAAAATTACAAGGCGGACCGCTGGTCAAAATTGACCGCAATTTTCGGGAGCGTTCGATTCGCAATTTTCAACTTAAATTAAAACTTAGAAAATTCTAGTCAGTCTGTGATAGTCCGTCCGTAGAGTTATACGTGTTGTCGGGCGTATGCAGAGTTGCCAGTCCACTTAGTCTGTGATAACATATAGTCATTTATTTATCTATTTATCTATTTATTATCTACATATTTACTTTTTACAATTTTTACAATCTTAATTTTAACCTTAATTTTAATTCTAATTTTAATTTTAACTTAAGACTATATATATACTCAGTGCAATATCAGCGGTTTTAGCCTTAGACTTATACATTTCACACAGTACCTGCATATTGTACGAATCTCTGGTGACTCTGCATACAAGTATTTTAAATATTGACAGCGGCCTTATTTATACCTATATTTATTTATCTATTTATTTCTCAATTGTATATACCTATTTATTTCGTGGAACGTAATTGTACATATATATAGTATTTCGTGTAACGTATTTATTTGTCTATTTATTTATTATTTATCTATCTATTATCTATCTCTCGCGTAATTTATTCCGGTCATCTAGTTAGTATATACACATTCATTAATTGCATTGCGAATCGAACACCCCCAAGGAACACTCGGCTATCGCGCGCGTGGCCCTTGTAAAATAAATAACATCAAGACAGCAATAAGAACAACATAAATATAAATACAAATAAATAATTAAAATAAGGTGGTACTAAAATAAATAAAATTAAAACTATTCAATACCTAAAACGCAGGGTTCTTTAAATTTTATCTCTAACTTTCTCTATCTTCTTTTTCTACATTTTCTATCTTTTCTCAATTCTTTCCTCTAAATAAATTCTCATAGTACCACCTTTTTGGCTGATCTCATATATCACGAGACACGGTAGTGTCTCGCGCCAAGTATAAGCGACAACAATTAAGCGACAAGCTAAAACCACGCGCGCGACACCGACCGTGTAGTTTACGCGAGTACGCGAGTTGACGGGCCCTCAGAATTTCGGATCTCAACAACGGCTGATCCGACAAACTTGAGACTGCGCTTAATCGATAGCTTGGGTACGATTTGCATAATAAAAGTGTTTTTACTTTTCTCCTACGTGCCCCATGAGTAGAGATATTGCAATGCAAAGTCCACGGGTCTGAATTTTCACGTAATTTTTAAGATACGTCGACGTCGTCGTCGTCAACCTCCTTTTCATATTTCTGCCGCACGTGGCGCTCGCAAGCGCGGCTGACGTGACTGACGTTACCGACTTAATTATACGAGCGCCGGTAAATAGAGTGAACCTAATCTTATTGTGCCGATTTATTTAATAATAACGTGTCTCGTGATAACGTGTCTCGTGATGTCTCGTGAAT
>NW_011961257.1:0-2274 GCF_000949405.1 Vollenhovia emeryi
GTTTTAAGTTAAGGCACTATACAATACTTTTAGTATTTTGTGCAATTATAGAAAATATAATATTATGTTACTTTGTGTATGTTAACATTTATATGTCCCAGACAGCACAAAATCTCTGACGGATATCCTAGGGACGTTTTTGGATATCCTCAAGATAGCATGGCCGTTTCTTTGAGGGATGTGCTGTCTGAATATATTATTTATGATAATTATAAGTAAAATATATTTTTCAATCTGTGATCTTGTAAGTCTAAACATTACAAACGACTGAATGTTAACACGAATATTAAAAACTATAGAAATTTTAAAAAGAGTGTTAATTCCTCTTTGCCTTGCATGTATAACAAACGACTCGAGTACGCACGCTCGTTGGCTTACAAATTTTAATTAAGTAATAGCTCAATAATTATCGTAAGTATCGCACGTTCTCAGATTTTCTTGTTCACCTCGATCCATTCTACAGATTCCATGACAATTTTTATCCCTTTTCTGGGAGATCCTGTATATATTTATATTATAATGGTTACATTTTTTTATAACACATAATATACATAAAATAATATTCAATTATTTGAATATCAAATGTTCATAATTTTCAAGGTTGTATTAATGCTTTTCGCAATGGAAAATTCTCTGATAGAAATTGTTTTATATGATTTCGTATGTTTGTGCCTTCAATAGAATTTTTTTCAACATTGGTCTGCGTATTTGGTTGTGGTGTTGCCAGCTCGGATACTTCAAGTTCTCTTAACCATTGTGTTAAAAATATATAACCTTTACTTTCCACATAATTATGTAAAATGCAACATGCTGAAATAATTTCTGGTGCAAATTTGTAATCGCAATTTATCTTGTGCAGAATTCTCCATCTGGCTTTTAGTCTACCAAATGCCATCTCTACTGATACTCGAGCAGAGTTCAGATAAACATTAAAAGATTCTTCTTCTGCTGATAATGAACCAGAAAAACCCTTCAAAAGCCACGGCAATAATGGATAAGCCGGATCTCCGACAATCATGAACGGTATTTCCAATCCATTAATTGTACGAGTACTCTGAAAAGTATTGAATATCATGAGTAATCTCCACTTATATACATATGTATATATAGAAATAAATGTTTAAGTATTTGTCGTACAAAATGTTTACCTGAGGTATTATTGTATCAGCATTTTGATATAGAATACTGTCTTTCAAAACTGCAGCATCATGACAACTCCCTGGATGTTTTACCACAATATTTCTAAATCTGTAATTATAATTTCTAAATAAAATTCTGAACATCAAATAAATTTCCTCAAATTCTATGTAACATACGAGAAAATAACCTTCCATTATAATCAACAACAGCAAGCATATTGTATGAAGGCCATCCTTTTCTGTTTATAAAATCTCTATACCCTTCTTTTGGTGGAATAACTTCAACATGCGTTCCATCAATACTGCCAATAATTTGGGGAATGAAACACTTTTCTTCAAATTTGTCACTTATAAATCTTGCTTCAATTTCATCTGGCATGTGTATATATTGACGCAGCATGACTTTATTAATAGCCTTTACTACTCTGTATAAGCACTTTTTTACGGAAGATTTATGTATGCCCATTACATTTCCAACAACTCTATATTCAGCTGTACTTGCCAATTTGTACAGGGCAATAGCTACTTGTTTTTCTACAGATATAGGTTCTCTAGGTTGTAAAAAGTTTGGTAATGGTTCCAATTCGTCTCTGAGTTGATCACATAATTGTAAAATACTAGTTTTAGACATACGAAAACTTTCAATCCACTGTTTTAAATCATAATGAATATTTACTATTCTATTCCAAAAATCCAAACTTCTTTCCAATTTCCAAACTCTTTGATACCGTATTCCTTCCATGATTAATTGCAAAGGTTTTGAATTAATTTTTATCCATGTCATTATCAACTTGTTCCTTCCTTGGAAATATAAAGTACGAAGTCTTCTCTTTAACGCACGTCGTCTACGGGAACAAAGTTTTCGTAACTGTTTTCTTCGAAAATCTTGACTTATTTTTAAAAGTCCGACTAAGCTTGTAAATACACTGATAATATTTTCCGAATCCATCGCAATCTAAGGATCACCGATTTTCCAACCATAAATTAAATATAATACGCTTCTGTATCAAACCTAACCTTAATGTACTTTTTTGCACATTTAATACACATGGTGTAAACGCAGTCGGATTTAACATTTGGTACGCATCATTTTGGTTCACGTATCAAATCATTTTACGGTGTAAACAAAGCCAGA
>NW_011961258.1:0-2274 GCF_000949405.1 Vollenhovia emeryi
GGCGTGCGATGCGTGGTGAGCTTGAGCTGCCGGTAAATGTTAAGAATAGCTACACCACCTCCAAAATCAATCAAATTTGTCTCATTCGACGCGTTTTTTAACGAGAAACAACTTTTTCCTTAGACAAAATCGTCGCTCTGCCCTGCGAAGCGAGATATTAATTGTTAAAGTTGACAACTTTTAGGGTTAGAAAATCTGTCATACCGACGAAATCAGACTAAATGCACATCATATGCAGTGACGTAAATATGCGCTGTGCATACGTTGAGTTAAGAAAAGTGCGCGAAATTATAAATTAAAGTATAAAAGATTAATAGATTTTTTAATTCAACATATTTTCAAATACAATTAAGTGTAATGATAATGTCAGTGCGGTAATGATATCAAAAACGGTATAAAGAACATATACAAGAAATGTGTCTTCAAGCTGTGCTGGTACTTGGTTCCTGTTGGTCCTCGAATTCTGCTGGCAAGTTTTCGGACATTGGAGGATACAGCTCCGCGATGGTCTTAAAGAAAGCTTCAATGCGTTCCAGTCGGCTATAGGTGCGTTTGAAGAGAAATTCGGACAAATATCCAACATAATGTTCGGATTTAGTTCCGTATTTTGGAATATTTCCCTGAACCTCTCTCCAAACGCGCTCTATATGTTGAGTGTGTGCACCTGAAAATTTAAAAAATATATTAGAACATAGCAACATTAATAATATAATTTGCTATTTATATATAATATATTTTTATATCTCACCACTCTCAGGATCGACAAAATTGTAGGAATGGTTTACTGTCAGATGTTGGAAGCCTTCATTGCTTAAGCAATTGTAGGATTTCCAACAATCTGACACGATGGTAGTTCCTGGCAGAATCCATTCCTTGATACACTTCAGGAGTGTCTCTTCTGTCCGATTCTCGACTGGAACGATGAAGACTTTCTTTGATTCTCGCTCGTATCCTCCAAAAATCCAGTTCCCTTTAATGAGTCGGCCACGATTGTATTTTCTTTTTCCAATTTTTGCCTCGTCGATCTCAACTGTATGTCCTGGGCCACCGAGCTTCTCGCTATGCTTGTCTACCCAGAACACACAGACCTGCAAATAAAAGAATATTAACATTTAGTTTTCTACATTAATTTTATTTTTTTAACACGCAGTGCAATTATTAAAATAAATGAAGATATATTTACCTCTCGGCAAAAACTGAACCAATCTATAATTGTGGGCGACGCTACGCCAGTTTCATCCACTGTGTCGTCCTGCCGTGGATGCCGGAACATCAAAAAACATGCTACTATCTTACAGATAGTAGCAATGTCTAAATTGCTTTGATGGAACCAAGTACCAACTCTAGCAGTTCTGTAGAAGTTGCACCTCTTGGAAACACGTCTCTTGTGTACGTTCTTTATGTAAGATCGTCTTGTACATCGATATATTAATGTATCTTTATTAATATTGATATCGTTACCGCACCGATTACACTTAATTGTATTTGCTAATACGCCATTCTGAAATAAAAAATCTATTAATTCTTCTTTATTATGAAGAAGACGCGCAAATTCGAACAAACTTAACATTGTTGCACGTGTATGCGACTTTCCAAACAAATGTGATGCGCTTCATTTGTTTTATCGTAATTCTAGTGTTAGTCACTATTTTAAGGGTGGCACCACATGGAGCGTAACTTGCATAAGCGTAACCTGCGTATCGCCAATCACAGAACCACTTCTATCAACATAATCCTGTGATTGGTCGTAGTGTTGATGTGGTTATGTGCAAAAAGCGCACCAATTTTAAATGTGTATAATAACCGAGCATGCATAATGACGTAAAAATGTGCGACATTCGATGTCTGTGCGGTGGCTGTGTGAATGATAAGTTAGAAACATATGTAATGTTGATTCTTCTCACACACGTGTTAGACACGGGTTATATTCGGGTAAAGCAGATAATACACTGGGGTTATCCGGAAGCAATTTCGTATTTATCCTTCCATCTAAGCATGTACTTTGCAGCACATATATGATTCCACATGGGTTTGCAACTTTCCACGTGAAGCGAGATCCACTCCACACCTCTGACATAGGGTGGGTAGGGTTATTTTTAACGAAGTGGAGCCCCCCCGAAGGGGGGGCGGAACATACTGTCTTCACGCATACATTTTTCCATCTACATTTGGTGGAGGGGAGTGACTTACATGAGGGTAGAAAAATGTATGCGGAGACAGTATGTTCCGCCCCCCTTCGGGGGGGGGGGCTTCACCTCGTTAAAAATAACCCTA
>NW_011961259.1:0-2275 GCF_000949405.1 Vollenhovia emeryi
GTATTAGTATAAGAGGCGAGCCGATATGACTCGACAGCAGGTTGTCTCAATCATGGATAAAACTTCAATGACCTAAATATACTTTTGATGATTTAATAATTTAACACAATTTAAAAATTAGTTTTAAAAAATTAAGATTTTTTAGTAGGTAACCTCTGCGCTGATGTTTTACTACCCCCCTATTACCCAAATAGCACAAGGACGTCCAGGACGGACTTGTGCTATTTGGGATATCTTTGTAGAATAAAAATAGTGTTAATTTAGAAACAATAACAATGTTAATGTGACGTAACATGCAATGGGACGTATGTTACGTCACATTAACATTATTTTGGGACATCACAAAGATGCCTCTTAGATATTAACTTGAGATGTGATAAAAGGCGGACATTTGGATATTCCCGTGATATCACACTGATGTAATTTGGATATCTCAAGATATCTCTGGGATTTGGGATATCCTCAAACAGATATCACACTGATATCACTGTGATGTCGCTGTGCTATGTGGGTTGTTGCCTCCGAGTTTATTAATTTATTGATTCATAATTATAAGTATATTCGTTGTGACCTAAGAGGATCCTTCAGCCGTCTGTATTACTGACGAAATTACCATTTTTGTAGTTATAACCCTTCGTCGTATTAAATTCATGAAATCAAAAATGCTTGCGTACAATTACAATATATGCATTATTGATCCAAGGAATTTCCGATTTTGTACAAGAAATGAGAAAATTTCAAAATTCATATATTGATTAGTTCCCAAACAGCACAGAGAGATTGCAAGAACTTTGCAGAATGATATCATTGAAACATTACAATATTGCATATTGATTGCGAAATGTTGCTGCAACACTGCTACAAGATTGTAGCAATATTAAGATGCCCGCTTTTTGAAATATTACAACAAAACATTACAGCAACATTGCAACGTAATATATTTAAAATAATGAAACACAACTCATACATTACAATATTTTAGTGATATTTCAATATTTCAGCAATATTTGCTGAAACATTGCTACAACATTTCTGGAATGTTCTATATAAGAATATATTCAGGTATAAATAAGTAAATTAATTATAATTACAAACTTATATTTTTAAAATTTACAGAAAATTATATTATATATTTTTCAGTTGTTTCGATATCACATATTTATATTTGCTTATAATTACATACTTATATTTAAAATCACATATTTTGTAAGTCGTAATAAAAATATATTTCATAATAAAAATATATTTCATAATGTATTTCATATATGGTTTATTATTTTATTGAATATGGTTTATTTTTATTATTTATTTTTATATATGTAGTAGTAGTAATGTGCTTTATTTTTCCTTTCGGATTACACCGGCGCTTTTTTAGGGAGCGTTCCCGAACCCTTTCCATATCTATACCCCTCCTACCGCGACCTGGCCATATGCGAGCTTTACATACTCTTCCCCCCTCCCTTCGTCCCTCCCACTATCCTCTTCCCCTCCCTCTTCTATTACTCCTTTCTTTTCTTCCTCCATTTCCTGCTTCCAGCGTCCTACTCCTCTCTTTCCTTCCGATATCATCCTTTCCTTCTTGTCTCCTCCTGTCAGCCACCTCCTATTCCTCCCTCCTTCCTATAATCAAATCCATTATCAATCCACTATTCAAACGACTCTCCTCCACTCCTCCCCTTCTCCTTCTCTCCTCCTATCCATCTCCACTCTTTTCCATCTACCCACATCCTTCTATTCTCCACCCTCACCTCTCTCCCTTTCTCCCTCTCAATTCTCGCCCTTTCCAGCATCCTCCACCTCGCTTTCTTCTCCTCCATGCTTAAGTCCTCATCTATTTTAATTCCCCATTTTTACCCTTACCCAGTCCTTCTCATTTAACATCTTTACCTTGTCTCTTTCCTCTTTCATCTCTACTATAGCTACCATTCTTCCCCCTCTCCCCCTTCCCCTTTCCCTCTCTACTCTCGCCCTCTCTACCATCCTCCATCTCGCTTTCCCCTCCTCCATATTCAGATCTTCATCCACTTTTACCCTCCATTTCACCCTCATCCATTCCCTCCCATCTAATATCCTCTCCTCTTCCTATCCTCCTCCTCCTTCATCTCCGTTATCATCATACACTTCCCTCTTCCCCTAGCCTTTCCACTACCTCCCCTAACTCTGGATACCTCCCTAATAATTCCCTCACTATTCCTTTTTATCCCACACACACACACACACACACACACACACACACATACACACACACATACACACACACACTCTCTCTCTCTCT
>NW_011961260.1:0-2275 GCF_000949405.1 Vollenhovia emeryi
TACCGAAGGATCAACTTGACTCATAACATGATCGGGTCAACTCTTCGCGTGCGAGCACAATTAATATTTCAGCACGATGGAGCTCCCGCGCATTTTCGTCGAGAAGTTGGCGATATTCTAAATAGATGTTATCCACATAGATGGATAGGTCGTGGTGGCCCGATCAGTTGGCCAGCACGGTTGCCAGACCTTAACGCGATGGACTTTTTCATATGGGGTCATATAAAAAGTCTAACAGAAAATTAGCATACTGGTACAGAAAACGAAGTACGCGAAGCTATTATAGCGGCCTTCCGTACCATTACGCCGGACATGGTGCAACGTGCGACGCGCGACATTGTTCGAAGGGCCGAACTCTGCGTACGTGAAGGAGGACGGCACTTTGAGCAATTTTTGCATTAAATTATGAGAGTGGATTAAGCCTACTGGGGAAACCACTATAAAAAAACGCACCATGCTATCTACCGCAAGGTGGTGTGAAAATAATAGCGCATCATCTTCCTGCCACCAAAACAGCAAGGGGACATAAGTCATTTTTAGGCGTCAAATGTTTGTCTCGGGTCGCCCGTCGCTCGCGCTCACTGCCCCCCTCGCCCGTCACTCGCGCTCGCTGCCCCCTCGCCCGTCGCTCGCGCTCGCTGCCCCCCTCGCCGCCCGCACCGCGCTCCACGCCGCGGGCCGTCGAGGAGTTTCTGCACCGACCTGACCGTAAGACGGGTGCCGTCCTGTAACCGCCTCACTTTGTCGAACGTTTCGTGGACTACCAGGACCCACTTATTGGTAGCCGTTCTTGAATACCTCGGCGCTACGAGGCACGCCTTAGGGAAGACGTGTACGTGCTCGCGTACGTAGTCCCTAAGCTGGCCGATAGAGTCGTCATTCCACGGCGGCAGGACCATGGAGACCGTCGAACTGATGGTCGTTCCGCAAGATTTGATCATATTTTGTACCACCCAGTCGACCGTCCAGGCCGAGCTCATGGTGACCGTCGCTCCGCTGGCGCGCACTCGTTCGGCGAGGTATTGGGCGGTAAAAAGCCGGTCAAAGTCCCGCGCAACGTCGGAGACGAGGGCTCTCATGTCGTCCGGGATGAGCGGCTCCACGGGCAACATGTTGCCGTACGCCCACGCGGCGTAGGCGGCGAGGATGGTCCTGACGAGACACGACGGCTCGCGGTCCAAAGTGCGCATCACGTACAGCGCTTGGACCTGCGCGTGCAAGTGCGGCAACAACGTGGGCGCGCGAAGGGTGTATATAAAGTCGCGGTCGTCGTCGTCCTCCGGGTCGTCCAGCGGTCGCACCAGTACTATGCCACGGTCGTTGGCACTCGACTCGGTAGAGCCGACCATATGTCCGAAGAGCTGGTAATTCAGACTGGCGTGCCTGCCGTGAGCAAAGTATAGTATGCGAAACTCGGCTCGCGCTAGTCGTCTCGTGAGGCGTATCACTCGTTCAATGGCGGTGTCCGCAGCCACAGGCCCTCGAAACATTCCTGCAGCAGGTTCGTCTCCTCCTGGATCGTCCCGCGGGCGTATTCCCGCCAGTCCCTGAGGATCCACAGGAGGCCGGCTTGTTCGAGGCGGATCGTCGCGAAGCAGCATTCACGCTCGTCGAACGTCCCCGTTCGCTCCGCCTCGTCCAAGAGGGACCCGTCCACCGCGAGACAGTCGAAGGTGCGGACCTCTTCGATGCGCAGGACTAGGTGATCCGCGACAAACGTCCGCGCAAAGTTGCATAGATCGAGGGAGTACTGCCGCGCCTCGTTGCAGAGCGAGCGCAGCCCCTTGCTCGCGTCCGCCGTGGTGTGAAACAGGCGGCAAAAGGCGGCCATCGCCAGGAACGACGTTCCTTACGGACGCGCGATTTTCGCCGACGCGTTATACGCCTGGACAAAGGTCACGCACGTTGGCCGCGCCGCCTCGTCGTCGACCTGTGTGAAGTTGGCCCCCCAATATTGAAAAATCTAAATTTTCTTTTTTGCAAACGTTTGCCCATCGTTTGCCCACAAATGCCCCTTTGGAATTTTCGTTTGCCCCCCTATAGTTCAAAAGTTATAGGTAAATTAATTTTAGAGGGGCCAACTTCACACTAGCCCCCCAATATTGAAAAATCCAAATTTTCTTTTTTGCAAACGTTTGCCCATCGTTTGCCCATAAATGCCCCTTTGGAATTTTCGTTTGCCCCCCTATAGTTCAAAAGTTATAGGTAAATTAATTTTAGAGGGGCCAACTTCACACTAGCCCCCGATATTGAAAAATTCCAAATTTTCTTTTTT
>NW_011961261.1:0-2276 GCF_000949405.1 Vollenhovia emeryi
TACATACTTTTACCCCCCCCCCTCCCCTCGCCCTTCCGCCTATCCATATCCCTCCATCCTCTTTCGGTCCTTTCTTCTCCACCTCTACACCTGCTTTCACCGTCTCGTTCCGTTCCTTCCTTCTTTTAATTCCTTTTCTTCCTGTCTCCTCCTGTCCGCCAGTTCGTCTTCTCTCTCTTTCTTCCTCTTTCCTTCCGCTTTCATCTCCTTTCTCCTTCCTCTGTCTCTCTCCTTAGCCAGTCTCTTATCACCGTTCTGATTTTCTGCGCTCTCTCCTCCCTATCCTGTCTCCACCTGTCAGCCACTCCTACTGCTCTTCCTTCCTGTGCCTCCTTTCTCTCTTTCTTCCTCTTTTCTTCCGCCTCTCTCCTTTCTCCTTCCTACAATCAAAATCAAAATTAAAATCAGAATTCAAAATTACTATCCTTTTAACCACTGGCTTCTCCTTCACTCCTCCCCCTCTCCCTTCCACCCCCTGTCCATTCTCCTCTTCCTCTCCGCTCTCATCGTCTCCTCCCTCCGTCTTACTCTCCGCTACTTCCTTCCTCTTCCCCTCACTCTTCTCTTCCTTCCTCCGTCTCTCCATCTTCCATCTCTCCTCCCCTCTCTCTCTCTCCTCCATCCACTCCATCCACCTTTGTCCGCTCCTTCTTCCTTCCATCCTCCTCTTCACCGATCTCTCTCCTTACCCGTCCATTTCTTTTCTCATTCTCCTCGACTCTCCTCTTCCTCTTCCTTCGCCTTCGCTTCTTCTTTCTCCTATTCCTTCTCTCTCCTCTCTTTCTTCTTCTCCTTCTTATCCTCTTCCTCCCTTACTCCCTATCCCTCTCTCTCTCTCTCTCTCATGCGTCATGTCTCTCCCGTGTCTCCTCTGTTGAGTCCTCTCCCTCCTCTCTCTCTCTCCATTTTCTCTCTTACCTCCTATTCCTCCACTTCTTCCGTTCCCCTTTTCTCCAACTCTCCTCCGCCTCCAACTCTTGCTTTCCTCCTCTCTCCTCCTTCTCTCCACTCCTGTCGTCTCCTCTCTCCGTCTCACTCTCCACTTCTCCTTTCCTCCTTTCTCTCTCCTCTGACTCGCTCCTCTCTCTCTCCCGGTCATTGTCTCCGCTTCCTCTTCCTCCCTCTCTCCCTTTCTCCCGTCTCCGCTTCTCTCACCTTTCCACCACTCGTCTCTTCTCTTACTCCCTCTTCCCTATCGATTCCTCCTCTGTCTTTCTTTCTCCTTTTACCTCTGTATCCGCTTTCACCTTTGGCTTTTCTTCTGCTTCCTACTTCCTCGTGACTTGCCACCTGCACTGCCTGTCCCCTCTCTCTCCCTGCTCCTCCATCTCTCTCTTCCTCTCCGCCTCCTCTCTTCTCTCCGCCTCAGCCACCTTCTCTTCCTTTCACCCTACTCCGCGCTCCTTCTCTCCTCCTTCCGTTTTCTTCTCGTCCTTTCTCTTCATCTTCTCACCTTTTCCTCTCCTGCTACTCCCCGTCTCCTCTTTTCCTCCGCCTTCCCTCCTCTTCTCTTCTCTCTTCAGCTCTCTTCCTCTTCTCTCTCCGCTCCTTCCCCTCTTTGTTCTCTTCTCTCCTTCCTCCTTTTCTCCGACTTCCTCTCTCCTCTGCTTCCTCTTCTCCCGCTTTTCCTCTTCCTGCCTTTCTTTTCTTTCTACTCCTCCATTTACTTTAACACCTTCCACACTTCTATCTCTGTCTGCCGGTTCCTTTCCCAACTATTAAATACTATATTTAACAAATTATTACATTACACCCATATAATAATATAAATTATTAAATTTTTACAAAAAATTTCAAATTTTATAAATACTTCAAAATACAAACTCACTAATAAAAAGCTTTTAATATTTATTTATAGATAACCCCATAAATACTTTAATTTAATTAATAATATTTATATACAGGGTGTCTGATGCAAAAGTAGCCACCTTGAAAATAGTGGTAGATTGGGTTAAACTAAGGAAAAATATCATGTACCGCGGTACAAAGTAACAATAGTTATCGAGTAATAAATTTACACGTTTGAGCGAATGAGGATGCAGGAGACGGTAGGCCGGACTCGGAAGGCATTAAGAAAATCGATCGATGAGCGGGAGGTGGAGCGACGTGCGAGATACACCATGGTGGAAAAAACCTAGGCCCGGCGGGGAGCGCGGCGCGGGCGGCGAGCGCGGCAGCGAGCGCGAGCAACGGGCGACCCGAAACATAAACATAGTATCTCGCGCGTCGCTCCATCTCCCGCTCATCGATCGATTTTCTTAAATGCCTTCCGAGTC
>NW_011961262.1:0-2276 GCF_000949405.1 Vollenhovia emeryi
TTTCATATATAATTGATAAATATTCGGTTTATTATTTCTGGAGTTATAGTTGTTTGAAATTTCCCGGAATCCGTACATCAACACTTTTTCATTATACCGGGTGTTTCAAAATTGAAGCTACAAAATGTAATGGTGAAATACATTAGTATAAGCAAATAATCCGAATAAACATAGGTAGAGGCCCCTCTTTTTCATTATACAGGGTGTTTCAGAAGTGATGGTACACAATGTAATGGAGAAATGTACACACTTGTAGATGCAAAAAATTTCAAAACACATAGGTACAGAGATACATCTTGAATATGGCGATCACCGGTAAAAGGTTTTTTAAATTTTAAATTTTTTGTTATAAATGTCTGTGGTTGGTGAAACTATCGCAAATTTTCTTTAACAAGGATTTCCAAAAATTTCAAATTTTTATAACTCAAGAAATAATTAATCATATTTTAATGAATATATATTAAATTTTTGATTGAAAAAACTGAAGAACAATGTAATATATAATTAGAAAAAAGTTTTGCAAATTATAAATTTGCACATGGCTTCCTCATAGAGGATGGTTTAGTAGCGAAATCTAATTTTTTTCCATGTTTCTTGAAAGTGTGCGAATTAGAAATTTGCACATTTCTTCCTCATCATTTAAGTAGGAAAATTAGAAATTTGCTCATTGCCTCCATTGTTATGGCTTACTCATAGAGGATGCTAAACGCATCTAAACAGAAACTCTGACGTCTTCCGTGTTTGAAACCCGAGCAAAAGTGTGTTTTGCTTCCTCATATTTTTGAGGATATCTCCAAACTTGCGGAGGTGTGAGGGGGAAAAATTATTGCGCACTCACACACATTTTTTAAATAAGTTTTTTTTTTAGTTTCTTAAACATTCTAAACCGTATGTCAAAGAAAACTGAAAAAAAATTTTTCGCATGAAAAGAAAAAAATCTTAAACACCAAACTCAATGATTAAATAATTAAGATATTAATATTTTTTAAGAATAATTAAGACTTTATTCGAAACCACAAATGTTACCGAAGTTAATTTCGGTAATTATCTCGTGTAATCGTATCAATCTAAATACCTAGTTAAAGTAGTATTTTAATTAGAACCAAAATAATCTTTTATAATTAATTAATATCTATTAAAAAGCAAAATTATTAGTTTATAATATTTGTAGGTATTCACAATTTGTGTATTCATTAGCCCACTCTTTTTATGCACGCTAGAGAAAAGATATATTTATTTATATTACTTTATTATACATATAAGTCTCTTTGAAAGAATTTTTATTAAATTTATAAAATTTTATTCTAAATAACATTTAACTGATCTTACATTAAATTATATTTACTTGGTTCTAATTAAGATACTTCGTTAACTCGCGAATTATGATCGATTCAATTACACGACATAATTAGGCAAGTTCACTTTGGTATAACTTTAACTTTGATATCAAATGTCAATACGTATTGGGTAATATTACAATATATGTTATTTATATAATCACTATTTGGAAAATCTTTCACCATATGGAGGATAAGTGTGGACCGAACATTAACGTGGACATTCAAAACACGCACGGAGATTATTAAAAGGGGGGGGGGGAAAGGTGAAAATTGGAAATTTACACATTGCTTCCTCATTATATAGATTTTTTTTAATTTTGATGGAGGAAATTGCAGGTAATGATGATAAATTGGTAAGCATTGATTTGTATAGAAATTTTTTTTTATTTTAAAGGTGTAAATTGGAAATTTGCACATTGCTTTCTCAAAATCTGGATTATTTTTTTAGGGGAGAAAATTTTAAATTTCCAAAACGGAGCATCAGCATTATGGCAGGTTGTTTTATATATATAAGGTGTAAATTTGAAATTTGGTAGATGGAACATTGACATTTTGGGATGTAGTATATTCAAATTTGGCTTCCTCATAGAGGAAGCTTTGTGAGTTAATCTGGAGATTAAAAATTTCGACATTGCCCATTATAACTTGTAAAAATGGAAAAAGGAAATTTGGAGATTACTTCATCATCATGAGGGCAAGTGATTGTTACAAATTAGGGCAACCTAATAGAAGAGGCTTGGTGAGTTAGGGTGAATTTTGAAAATTGCTTACTCGATAATTATTTATTAGCACAGAAAGCTTTCTCTATGATAAAGCCGTATCAAAATTTTCTAAATATAGTCATATTCGCATATATATTTCTGGCTTTATCATAGAGAAATCTTTCTGTGCTAATAAATAATTATCGAGTAAGCAATTTTCAAAATTCACCCTAAC
>NW_011961263.1:0-2277 GCF_000949405.1 Vollenhovia emeryi
TTCCTACCCCTATTTTGAAAATTCGGTACAATCACCCCCTTGAGGGTACAAACGAAACTGGCGGTGGTACAAACGGGTACAAACGACTACGAAACAGTATCCCTTTCCAGAATTCGAATATCTCAAAAAATGACGAAGTTGGCTTTTACCCCTATTTTGAAAATTCGGCAGAACCACCCTCTAGGGGGTACAAACGAAACCAGCGGCGGTACAAACGAGTACAAACGATGCTCTTTCGAATGGCGCAATTCGATTTCAGATATCTTAAAGTGGGGTGCTGGCGATTTTTTCACCCTGCCGTAACTTCATCCCTTTGAGGTACAAACGAAATGAATGGTGGTACATACAAACGGGTACAAACGATGCTCTTTCGAATGCATTAAAAAAAATTTTTAATTAAAGTCGGGTGCTAAGTTCACACAGGTCACACCGCCCTCCCGGTTTTTTAATAGGTCAGCCTACAACGCCCCGATTGGCTGACTTTCCCCCCTCTCCCTCCCTCCGGCCCCTTCCCCCCCACCACCCCACAAAAGGGAACACAAGTATATAAGGACTACCGCAACGCAAGGGAGCTCAGTATTATAACGTTTTTCATTGGAAGGAACTGAGTGCGCACCGAAATTGCACAAGTGCGCACCGATACTGCACGATGTTTCTAAAAGTGCGAGTTTCTAGCACTCCCAGTTAAACATTCGACGCAGACTAAGTGTAACTGTTTTTCGTTCTAAGGGCCGTGGCACACAAACGGCCTTAAACAATAAGACGTAAGCAGTAAACGAATTGACCAATCATAGTCGAGAACATATAATATGGCTGCCATAATTCTCGACTATGATTGGTCAATTCGTTTACTGCTTACGTCTTATTGCTTAAGGCCGTTTGTGTGCCACGGCCCTTAACCTTTCTACGTACGTACGAATTTGTTATAATGGAAGAATTTGAAGTGAATTTTAAAGTGAATGATAAGTTGCTAACAATAAAACTGCAACCAAGCGAAGTGGGACTTTACAATAAAGTTTTCGATTTTTGGAATTTTTCGTGATTCTTCATTCCAAAGTTTTTCGTCACTACTAGATGATGATGATGAGGATAGCACATCTAAAAACTGGTATAAATATCCCGCGCTGCCATATTGCACTAGATCGACACCGTCTCTTGGGGCTCGTGCCGAGTTTCTGCACTAAAATGCAAAAACTCGACACCAAGTTTTCCAGTGAAACAGTGCGCACCGCCTTCGTGTGCACCGAAAAGCTTAATGAAACACGCTGCTCTTGACTAGTGCGCACTCCGTGCGCACTAATGCAACCAGTGAAAAACGCTATCAGAGTCTCCCAGCCCAGTGATGTTAGCTGTGCCGCATGCGCGTTCAAGTACAGCAGCAATGCAGTATCAAAACAGGATGCATACAGATCCTGCAGAAACCCTATTTTGATGCTTCTATAAAAATTATATAAAAATTTTTTAATTGTGAATAAAAAGATGTAAAACCACACAATTAGAATTCTATACATATATGTATATACAGGGTGTATTCTAATTCGCGCCCACCATTTATATAGTGATATTTCTCATGAAAAACTGAGTCGAAGAGTCCCGAACCATTTTTTCGAGTCACGCCTCACAAAGTAGTTGTAATTATTTAAAAATTAGCGAATCCGCATCGCTTTTTAAACGGACGCACGTTCGTGAGCCACGCGTCTACTAGTGTGCGTGAGTGAATCGCCGCGCGTCTCAGCATTGCCACGGCCGCGTTCACGTAGCTCCGAAATAATCAATAATTGCTTTTTGCAATGAGCATGATATTTTATACCCAGGAAGCACCTTTTTAGATTACAATTTCATATTAGTGATGTTCTTTCTTTTCCTCTTCTCGTGATGGGACTGGAGGTTAGGCGAGTCGCTATGCCTGACCCCGGTCTGCGTGTCCGGATCCGGTGAGGGACACTTGTCCTCCGGTTTGTTATTTACACTATTATCGGTGAGGCCTCGGATCTGCAGTGCCTCCGCTGTCTTGAGGAACATCGGTAGCAGATGCTGACTAACATTGACTTCGCCCTTATACATTACTTTCACATAAGAAAATTGTAAAATGAAATAACTGTCAAGACAGTGCCCCCCGTTCCGCCGTCATCCGAGTTCCGATTTGACCAAGATGATTTTTTAAGTTAATTTTTTTCACTATCAAAAATAAAATTTTAAATCTCCAAGAATTCTTTTAATTATCAATTTTAATATTAATAAAAACGTTTTAATAAGTGTGAAAAGTTCTTTTCACCC
>NW_011961264.1:0-2277 GCF_000949405.1 Vollenhovia emeryi
AGGAAGCGCTGAGGCCCGCCAACAACGGCGGGCCGGTGCGGGGGGCGGTATCAGATGAAATGACTCTGTCCAACCCTGGCCGCCCCCCAATCATAAAGCACAGCGCAGACCGCCGCAGGGGTTTAGTGGGTACGCCGCGCGCCCGGCATGCCTGCCGGGCGCACTCCGATCGACATTAGGAGGGCAGTCCCACATAATCCGGGTCCCACCCCCAGGGGAGATGCATTTTATGCCTCCTCGGGGCCCGGGTATCCATAAAGGATTCCCCTGCGTTACCAAAAAAAAAAGGTTTTGTTGTTATAACGTAATGCTTTTGTTATGACAACCAAAAACCTTCAACAATGTGAATTTTGTTATGAGAACCAAACTGTTTAGTAATGCGAATTTTGTCTTTGCAACAAAATAATTTGTTTACTGCAACCAAGTATTTTGTTTGAAGATGCTACTTTTACTGTTTTGTATATAAATATAATAACCTATAAGAAAATTTAACTTGTAATAAATTGAATAAAAAATACACAAAATACTTCATATTAAAAGAAATATATTTATTATTTCGTTTTGATCAGACTAATTTTTGATGTGTTATACATCAAAAATTAGTCTGATCATACATGTGTTAGATACAATATATGTATAGATACATATAGATTAATACATGTTTTATATTATAAATTTTTCATACAAGATGAAATAGTTCGCATACAACATATAGATACATATAGATTAATACATGTTTTATATTATAAATTTATTATAAGTGTATTATTTTATCCTTGTTCACCGAATATTAAACAAGGATATAATGACGCACCGGGTAACGTTTCTGAACACAGCCTTGTTTGTGTGCGTGTGCCTCACGCGGATAGGGACAACATTCTTTATCTGTTCGTTTATATTAAATTTAATCAAATTATTTTGTTGGAGGAACAAAACAATTTTGTTAGAAATACTATAAGTTTTTCTTAGTATATTAAGTTTAAATTTTAATACATAGAGCAATCGATATTGATTGTTTTAGCTTATTTAAAACAAAATTTTACTATTATTTCACTTTTCATGAATGCATTAAGTAAAAGATTAAATTTTAGTATATGAAAATAGGAACAAAATCATTTGGTCCGGAGAACAAAACAGGAAAATGGATTTAGTAGAGATAATTAAATGTTTTGTTACATCAAACAAGATATTTGGTAACTGTAACAAATTACTTCAACTAAACTGTTTTGTTGAAGACACAAAATTATTTTTCCTAGTGTAGGTGGGACAGAATTTCGACTCTACCCGTATAGGCGAATCATATTGAAGCCACGGAGTGAAACAATCATGCACGTAACCACGGATCAAAATACGACCGGCGTGACGCGAAGAGCGGAACCGGCACCGGGAGTCTTTTTCGGTAACTACTTGGTCACACCGAAAGACTATACTTGCCCCGTAAGCATATTGAACACGACCGAGAAAGAGATAGACATACAGGCACCGCATGTTACAATTGAAAGCGTAGCGGAGAGTACGCAAGCCGAAGCAAGAAGCGCACAACTAGCACAACTAGCACACATAAAGGTCAAGGAATCCATCCCCATTCCACAAACCGAGCAGATAACAAATCTATTACGAATAAGCCATCTGAACTTGCACAATATATAATACATTAAAAAACTGTAGAGCAAAGATACGCGATCAAGTTTTGCTCTACAGTTTTTTCCATCGTAAGTACGACGAGACTTTTACAGAGGAGCTCACAAACAGACACGTTGTGACCTACCCAGGGCACGGAGACAACTCAGCGCGGAACCGGTGGAAAGCTTAAGGGGATGCTGGAGTGACGGGCCAACTCCGACGGGATAGCGCCCTCATCTGAACGGAATTAAAAATGTCGATAATGTCGATAATTATCGACATTTGTAATTCCTATATTACCATTCAAAATTATCGATTTCTAGTCGTAAACATGTATTGGAAATACATGTATATACGTACACACAAGCAACTACAGACTTTGTGGCCGCGGTTCGATTTACGTTACAAACGACGAGCGCGAATCGGCCCGCGGCCACAGATAGACTGTGCGGACAAGCTGAAGACGCGATGCGAAGGACAGAGATAGTCTATCGTAACGTTTTCTCTCTCTCTCTCTCTCTCTCTCTCTCTCTCTCTCTCTCTCTCTCTCTTGTGCAAAGAGTGAGAGAGAAACTCACACATTAGAGAGAGATATCATTACGGTTTCTAGTGTGCTCTCCTTTTATATGCCATCCTCAAAAGCTGTCACGGGAC
>NW_011961265.1:0-2277 GCF_000949405.1 Vollenhovia emeryi
CACTTGCGACTTACGTGTTTAATCAACTTTACCGCGGGAAGGAAGAATTATTCTTGGTCAATAGATAGCACGTTTTTCGTTGCCTTTTTCGTCCTCGAATCTGCTTGTAGTATTTATTGGTACAGTGTAGAACGTGTGTGTCTGACTCGTATGTCACATTCACAATATTTTTGCACTGTGGACACTCAATGTCTTGGCGAATTACTTTTTTCTCGCTCAAATATCTAATGAGCTCATCTTTTTTATACGTGAGATGAAGACACTCGTGAAGTAACATCTTACGTTAGTAGCACGTCGCGAGTCGTAAACTTGACGAGTGAAATTTGACTGTAAGGGATTTGTTGTGATGTTACTGTGGATAGCTTACTCTCATTCGTATGCTTAATAATATCAAAGACACTTATATATTCTTTGAATTGTATATGGTGTCAGAAACTTTCCACGTGAAGCCATCCTAAACGTACATGATATCGTGAACTACATAGCATTTGCGAAACTTCTTTTCTCCATAACTTTTTAACGAACAACGAGCGACGGCTAAAACTTTCTGAAGGTCACTCAGTAAGGTGACCTTGACAACATATGCCAAGATCAAGGTCATTGGGGCTGGGGGGGGTCCGTGTTTGTGAAGTTTTACCACATTATCCAACGACGATTTCGATCTATTGACGCGAAAAGGTATATTTCCATATGAATATATGGATTGCGCAGACAAGCTGCAGGACCCACGTCTACCTCCGCGCGAGTCATTTTTCAGTTCTCTGACCGGAGTCACCGTATCCGAGAGCGATTACATGTGCGCCGAGAATGTCTGGCAGCGGTTCTCCATCCAAACCCTAGGCGACTACAGCGATTTATATATGAAGATAGATGTCTTGTTATTGGCCGACATTTTTGAAAATTTTCGCGATAGTAGCATCAACAGTTATGGATTAGATCCAGCGTATTATTATACTTTGCCTGGTTTCACGTGGGACGCCATGCTGAAACACACGCGCGTAAATTTCGAGCTACTCACAGACATTGACATGGTCATGTTTGTGGAACGCGGTATACGCGGCGCGGCGACGGCCCGAAACACTAACACGAACGCGGCGCGATGCCAGAGCGCGAGCTAACCCCCTCGGAAGCACGCGGCTTTTACAGTGGAATTTCCCTCGAGGGCCACCTCACCGGTACTCTACCTGGATCCCACGTCGCGGTCCCGGTCGGCACTCGGCTCCTCGGTCCCTCGCCACGGCCTCGGCACGGGACGTGGCCGGCACACTGGCCTCCTTCTCGGCTCGCGCTGGGAGATTCGGTCTGACACGAAAGAGGATCCGCGAACGAAAGCGGAAGATCCTGCGCGAGCGGGTCGATCACCCGATCGCTCGTTACGATCGCGAAAAGGGGCTGCGCGAGATAGCGGCGCCGCGGATCCGCCAATCAGGGGGCCGCTCGCCCGGCGTGTCGCCGGGTCCGCAGGGGCGCTATCGCTGTCCGCGCTCTTCCGGGCGCGAAATTCGCCCCGCGCGGCTTGCAGGGCCGGGGCGGTCGATCCTGGGCCCGCTCTCCTGCGCGTTGGCCCTCCGGCCTCACCGGTCCCCAGGGCCTCCGGGGAACCTCCGCCCGTGCTCGCCCCTTGGCCGGCAGTCCTGTTGGCGCCTCGTCCCTGGCTCCTCGGGTGCGGCTCCGCGTGCTCGGGCCCCAGATCCCAGGGCGGCTCGGCTCCTCGGCGTTCACCGCCCGTCGGCGCCTCACGCCCTCTCCCCTCGACTCGCTCCTCTCGCCGTTTTGGCCCCCTTGGCTTCCTCGCGGCCGCCGCCCGCTGGCCTCCTCGCGCTCTCGCCCCTCAGCTCTCTCTCTCTCTCTCTCTCTCTCTCTCTCTCTCTCTCTGTCTCCGTTCTTCTGCATCCTGTATCCCAAGTATGTGAATTCTTTCACTTCTTCTATTTTTTTCCCTCTCCATCTCCAGTCCTTTTTCCCCATCTTCCCTCCTCCCTTTCTGAACCTCATGATTTTTGTTTTGTCCACCTTTTCTTCTAGCTTCTTCTTCTACTCCTTTTTCCTTTCTTCCCTGCTCCATCCTCTCCTCCTCCTCCTCCTTCCTCCTCGCCTCCTCTTCCTTCGCTTCACGACTCCAACGCACCTCATCGTCGTGGAAGGGAATGTGCCGCGCCTTCGGACGGGTCGGGCTGGACGCGTAACGCGAACGCGGCGGCACCGTTACGGAAAAGGAGCAGAAGAAGAAGAAGAAGAAGAAGCGGGCGCAGCAACGGCAGCGGCACCCAACTAGAC
>NW_011961266.1:0-2278 GCF_000949405.1 Vollenhovia emeryi
TTTTTTGGATACGTTAAACCAAGAATTTAAAATCAAATCGTAGCGACAGTTGTGAACTGTCAAATAGTCGATTTGGTTTACGGTGGAACCGAAGCGAATTGTTGTAGAAACCCTGAATGCGACTATAGTTCCAGGGGTTAATATTCGTGGAGGTACTCCGAGATTCATTTCAGATTTTCCCAGATTAATTAAAAGAGCGTTCAAAAGGACAGCTCGGTAATATTTTTATTCAAAAGAGTTGAAGTGATTGAAAGCGAGATCCTTTTCCTGTTCTATTTAGCTACTAAAAATATATTAAAAGAGTGGCTATCCTTGACCATCCCCTTTGTGTACATTTATTTACTAACTTTATTTAATAAAATCCTGAGGACGAAGGAAAACCCGTCCTTAAGCGTGACAGCTGTAAGCGCGTAAGCTAGTAAGTGAGAATCTGACAGAATTTTATTATATGAATTGATACCATTTTACATGATTTTATTTGATTCTATGTGATGCTATATGATTTTACATGTTTTATATGATCTTATGTGATTTTATGCGATTTTATATGACATTGAACCATTTTATTGGATTCTTATATGATTTTATATGATACCGTACTATTTTTACATGATTTAATTCTATTTAATGTGATTTAATATGATTTAATACCATTTCATATGCATTAATGCTTTTATATATAACTTTATATGATTTAATACTATTTTAGTTGATTTGATACGATTTCTATATATAATCTTACGTTTATTAGATTTAATACCATTTTTTTGATTCTATGTGATTTATACACATGATTTTATATTCTATATGACTCTATATGATTTAACACAGTGCCATATGATTTTATATGACTTTCTATGATTGAATACGATCTTACATGATTTAATTGTATTCTATATGATTTAACGTGATTTAACACGGTTCTATATGATTTAATACGGTTTTTATACATGACTTTATACTCTATACGATTCAATACTTTCAATACGATTTTACATGACTCTATACGATTCTATATGATTTAATTCTATTTGAGATGATTTAATGCTATTTTATATGATTTAATACGATTTTATACAATTTAATACGACTCTATATGATTTTATGTTACTTTATATGATTTAATACATGATTTCTATGCGATTTTATAAGAATCTATATGCTTTTACATGATTTTTATGTGATTTAATACGATTCTATAAGCTTTCATATGATTTTATATGCCATTGAGCCATTTTGTTCGTGGCATAAGCGTGAACGCCTTTTCTCAGTGAAACGGTCATAAGCCTTCGAAAGGGCAGCCATTAATTGTCACCCACGTACGTCACGCATGTACGTCACGACCGCCATTTCATTAAGACGGACATAAGCCCTTATAATCCCCGGTGAAATAGTAAAACCGTCTAATTTCAATGAAAATTGAAGCAACTACTTTCTTTTATGTCATATTCAGTTAAGATATTACTGATGGTTACAAAAGTTATATTACATTAAACCTTTACCATACTTATTATACCACAAAGACTTATATTATACGGATATCTTTATTTTTATTGAATATTTTGAGAATATCGCTACGAGCTATAGCAGCATTTTATTATATTTTAACCAAGGTTTTCATACCTTTAATAGAATTTGAGTTAATAATAAATAAGTTTTGAATTGAGTTAATAAGATTTTAATTTGATTTTTTATTAGATATTAGTTTTATTTTTGGTAAATATGCAGAAAAGGTCACACCTCACCGATTTCCTCGCCACTTAGATATGTTGTAGGGGAGAGTTTTCTGAGTAATTCCCCGCAAGAATCAAGTGGGGGACGGCATTGGTTTAGGAGATATAACAAATTGAAAACTAAAAATTTTAATACTTTTTCTTAGTAATTTTTATTGAAATGCCTGTGTAGCTACCTTTAAAATCATAAACAAACTACCATTTTCATTTACAAGGTCACACCTGCCCCCTCCCGCAACGGTCGGTACGGATTGAACACACACATAGACGCGCGCGCGCGCACGCTTAATTCTTCTCGCGGCGCAGACTGACCGAGCAAGCGAGATCCACTCTACACCTCAGACATAGGGTGAGTAGGGTTATTTTTAACGAAGTAGAGCTCCCCCCGAAGGGGCGGAACACACTGTCTTCACGCATACATTTTTCTATCTACATTTGGTGGAGGGGAGTGACTTATAAGTGGGTAGAAAAATGTATGCGTGGAGACAGTATGTTCCGCCCCCCCCTTCGGGGGGGCTCCACTTCGTTAAAAATAACCCTACCCA
>NW_011961267.1:0-2278 GCF_000949405.1 Vollenhovia emeryi
AGCTCTCTACGGTCGCTACATCGAGAAATTCAAGCGATCTAAAATCATTCGCGCGCGACTTTGGTGTTCGCGTAAAGTTCCACCGCGTCTCAGCTGCGTTGAACGCGTCGAGCGGAATTACCGTCGCCGGAGCTCGCTACTTGTGTCGGTCGGACAAGGATCCGCGCGTTTCCTTGTCCTCATCCGGTCCAGCATTCCTTCAAAGTATTGTAGTCCCTAAATGTTCATTTCAATTTATTTCTGTTCTCTTGTATCGTTTGTTAATAAAGTTAGGGGAGGTTGTCGATGATGAGGGATCTGTAGAATATCTCGAAGATCGTCTTCACTTGAATCTACAATTTCTGAGTCAACTTCGACTAAATTGAAATCCTCTGTAAATCGCAAAATCATCCGCTGCTCCTGTCCTCTGTTTTAAATTTCGTATCGTCATCAAAACATGTGGTCGTTGCTTTCCCCTTGCTTTGTCTCGCAGTTTTGGTGACCATCCTCTGGCTCCGTTCAAACACGGTCCTTATCATCTCAACGGTCTCTCCTTGTCCGATCGCTACCTCGGAGCATCGGTGGATCCAGAGGAATCTGTAGGACTACCGTGACTCGATCCTCGGGATCTTCGAGGAGTTGAGCGAACGCTGATACAAGGCTCAGCAAACCCGATCTCTACCTTCGCGTCTCAATCGAGGCGGAAACCGGGCCTCGTTTCGGACTGAGGAGACGCTCAGTTTTACCGAAACAGTGATTCTTAATGATGTTGTCGGATAGACGTCAAAAAGAAGATCTCCGATTGGTGGAGCCATTTTGCAGAAGCTCGTGATTGGGTATAGAGTTCCGCAACGTGCTACGTATGGCTCATGTAAGGTGTGGCGTATAACCGCATTAACCGCCCATTCCGAGATCGACTGTGGCAGCATTGAGCAGCAGTCAGTTACGCTCGACGAATTGTGATTTTGGCGGCGAAGATACCACGTACATTTTACCCGTACCTGCAACAGGAAAGATACTTAAATATGAAACCTTATATTAAATTATCCACCTCGCGGAAATCGTTGCATAAATTGTCCGTGAGACAACGAAGAAGGGTTATGACTCAAGCAAGAACAAAGAACTTGCGTTTGCAAATTTCTCGTGCATGTAACTTTGCTCATATACAATCGAATAATTCTACATTGCAAGATATTCCTGCTTCATCCATTGTAGGATCTTCCTCGCATCGGTTGCACGATAGTTTTTCGAGTAATATTAATATCTTAGACGATAATATTGACGATATTAGACGTTGTGTTAACGTAGAAGATGATACGGCATCTTTGTCTTCCACGTCTTCACACGGTTCTCATGAATCATCTTCACTTTCAACTACTTCGTCAGAACCATCTTTTTCCGAACACTTAGCGTCTTGTTTTGTTGACAATAATTTGACGCATTCCCAAGGTAACAGTGTATTGTCGGTTCTGAAAACACTTACCTGCTTCTCTAATTTGCCCAAGGATGTTAGGACTCTTCTAAATACACCACGACATCGTGTCGTGGTATGTAAAGTCGAACCAGGAGAATACATTCACTTCAACCTGGAAACTGGAATTGTCGAAAGTGTCTCAAATTCTTTATTTGTAACTGATCTCACAGAATTAGAACTTGATTTTAACACAGATGGATGTACGTTGGATAAATCAGCTTGTATTCAAATCTGGCCAATTCAATGCAGAGTGTCAAATTTGCAAAATATAAAACCAATAGTTGTAGGAATTTATAAAGGTACACAAAAGCAATATGATCCCAATATTTTTTTCGAAAAATTTGTTGTTGATGTTAGAGCAATTATGTCCAATGGAGGTATACATTTTCGTAGCAATAATAAAATTCCAATAAAATTAAGATGTTTTATAGCTGATGCACCAGCTCGAGCTTTTATTTTAAATCAACGTGGTCATATGTCTAGTCACCCCTGTTCCAAGTGCAAAGTTTCAGGTACACTAAGCGAAGGCCGCAATGTCTTTAATGGTGTAAATCATCCTCTTCGTACTGATAAAGACTATGTATCATGTATAGACGAGGATCATCACAAAGAAGGTACAAGTCCACTATCGGTACTGCCAATGGGAATGGTTTCGCAAGTCCCTTTCGAATATATGCACCTTATATGTTTAGGTGTAATGAAAAAATTGTTAACTGCGTGGGTACACGGAAAATACTCAAGGAAAGCAAAGCTTTCGGGAAGATCTATTTCTATAATATGTAATCGGTTAATAACTTTTAAAAAATATTGTCCTACGGAATTCGC
>NW_011961268.1:0-2278 GCF_000949405.1 Vollenhovia emeryi
ATCTAACATGTCTTTTATGGATAACTGATACTACTTTCTTCATCTTTTGATAGAAATTGCCTGAACTGTCTGCCATCACGCTCTTTTACGAGTACCTTCATCAATTGCTTAAATTGTCATCGTTTGTAAAATAGGAACTTCTTTGGGGAATGGTATATAGGGTGTCACATTTTAAATGATCCACGCATATATCTTTTTGGGGAAGACGGCTAACAAAAAATGACCTCAGCAAAAGTTGTTGGGTTTCGAGGGGAAAATAAGATGGTGTTATGAATTTAACCTTGAATACATGCTTGAAGATTACGTGAAGGTCATCTTCAATTTTTTAAATAAAATCCCTATGGTTTAATATACTAACTTATTCTACCAATTAATATAAACTTTTGTCTGAAACATTTTTTATTTGCTTAATACTTTTTGAGATATTCAAGAGAAAATTTATAACTTTTTCAATATTTAGCTTATGATATCTCAATAACTGTTTGTCGGAGGGAAAAGTAGTACAGGACTTTTTTTACTTGATTTAGTCTCCGGATTTTGCTGTTGCAATAGTATTCCAATTATTAAAAATTTTTGTGTAATGTAACATATATAAAATTTACATAGGCCCAAGCAGTATCTCGTAAACGAAATATTTTCATCAAACAGATACACGCTGTTGGGGGCCAGCGGATGTGGCAAGACAACCCTGTTGTCCTGTATCGTCGGATTACGTTATCTCGACAGTGGAGAGATGTGGGTCTTGGGGGGATCTCCGGTCAGTGTGGGCTGCGGAATTCCAGGGCCTCGGGTGGGTTATATGCCGCAGGATACCTCTTTAGTCGAACTGTTTTCTACAAGCGATGCTCTTTATTACTTCGGCAGGATCAATGGGCTTGACGATAAGGAGATCGGTAAGATACCGAATAGGTACATGGGATAAGAAAACTTGTAGTTGTTGCGCGCAAAATATCATGTAAATTCTGACAAGTTTTATTTTTACTTTTAAGTAAGTCTTTCAAGCGGTTCTAATTTTGTCTTGCTCGAAAAATATTCTACTATGTCAATTTTAAACAACCCCAGTTTATCCATGTTATTTCCAAGAAACGAGACATAGGTTTTTCTCGGAATTGTTCCAACTGCCTCCAGCAAATCAGTTGGTGAAGAACATGAGTGGAGGTCAACGAAGAAGGGTTTCCTTTGTCGCCGCATTGATGCATAAGCCCGAACTTCTAATTCTCGATGAACCCACCGTAGGTTTGGACCCAATTTTGAGAGAAAAGCAAGTAGAATTGGCTCCTTTTTTTAGACGTGATAAGCACAAAATTATTAAGAATATAAGAAAATTTTTATTAATATCTTAATAAATATTAAGTAAATGTTCGAACGTTCTTTTTTACAGCATTTGGGCTTATCTGATCAAACTAACACAGGAGGAAAGCACCACCGTATTGATGACGACGCATTATATCGAAGAGGTTAAAAAGGCTAATAAAGTGAGTTGCCATTAGATTTGTCTTAATAATATTTACTTAATAATATTTAAAAATAGCGAAATTTTGTTTTAAAGAAAGCGCCAAAAATTTTGGAGAAATGTTTTTATTGCTTGGTTTACATCGTGCACTTGATACCACGTATGAAATAGAGCACTTGAACTAGTCGACCAATGAGTGAACCAGTTTATTAGTTGTTACTATTTGTTATTCATATTAAGCACACGATGTAAACTAAGCTAATGGCTATATTGGTATAACTTCATTGACAATCATTGTCCACATGTCATATTACATATTCTACAAACCATAGGCATAAAAGAAACGGACTGCGCATTAGTTACCTTTTCCATATTGAGAAAATATGCAAACTTTAAGAAGAAAATGCATAAACTTTAAGGTAGTCCTTACATAAACCACCCAAAAACAGAAAAAATTACAATTTTCTGAGAAAAAATTGTTAAGGCTAATTCATGCAGTTTAAGGGGATGCTGGAGTCTGTCTGTTTTACCGACAACGCGAAAGTTATGTATGTGTGCGTATATGTACAGGGTGAGTCTTTCCATATCCGACAAAATTTTTGAGAAGGTAGAACGGATCGAGATGGACGAAAAAGTCCTGTACCATTTTGCAATTTTCGTAATAGTTAACGAGTAATTAATTATTAAAAATCGTTGTCTTAGGCCGGCCTACCGCCCAATTCAAGCGCGTGGCGAGATGTGCGCATAGCAATATCGATCGCCAGGCGGTCACATCTTGCCACGCGCTCGAATTGGGCAGTAGGCCGGCCTAAGACAACGATTTTT
>NW_011961269.1:0-2278 GCF_000949405.1 Vollenhovia emeryi
TAATAATTCTAGTAGATATGAGTTACAATATTCTTTCCAAACATCTTTAACTCAAGCGTTTTTGCAAGGTAACCTTACTCACGTGCAAGGTAATTTAATTTTAAAAGTTTTGCGTTCTCATTCATGTTTTTCTTACTTACCAATGGACACAAGAACTTTATTGCAAACAATGCGACGTGCCCCTGAAATTAGAGTTGTTGCTCCAGGAGAGTATTTACATTTAGGATTTGAATACGCACTAACGCGGATATTAAAGCGTACACCAATAAATTTAATTCCTGACATATTATATGTAGATTGGAGTACTGATGGCGTTCGATTAAACAAATCAGGCAAATTACAATTATGGCCGATTCAAATATCAGTTTCTAATATTTTTGAATGCAAACCTGAAGTAGTCGGTGTGTATAAAGGAGTAAAAAAACCCATTTCATCAAAACAGTTTCTTGATGACTTTATAAATGAAGTCAATACATTAATTAAAAAAGGAGGGATTATGTTCATGCAAAAAGTAATTCCAATCAAATTAAGAGTATTAATAGTCGATGCAGTTGCTAAAGCATATGTACTTAATCACTTTAGTCATGTATCTAAATATCCTTGTTCAAGGTGCCACATTATAGGGAAACGATATGAAAAACAAATTGTGTTTCCTGGTACAACATTGCGTTTACGAACAGACAAAGAATACGCTCAAATGCTTGATAAAAATCATCATAAAGGTTCTAGCGCAATATCTGAATTACACATGGGCCTTGTATCACAAGTACCTGGCGATGCCATGCACATTGCATATGAGGGAGTTAAAAAAAAATATTAGAAGCTATAATTAATGGTAAATATGGGAAAACCATGAAATTATGTATAAGAGACATTAATTTAATTTCAAAAAGATTGAAAATATTATCAAAATATTGCCCAAGAGAATTCAATCGAAAACCTAGATGTCTCAAAGATTTTAATGATTACAAGGCAACAGAATTTCGTCAATTTGCATTGTATACTGGCCCTGTAGTCATGTATGGCATTCTTCCGAACGACGGATATCTTCATTATTTGTTATTTCATGCAGCATTGCGTTCCATTAGTCAGAAAAATAGCTCCACAATTTATCAACGTTTTGCTGAAATAGCATTAAAAGAATTTGTTGACAAATGTCCACAGTTCTACAAATTATCCTTCATATCATATAATGTGCATGCATTACTACATTTTGTACCAGATGTTGAACGTTTTGGCCCACTTGACTCATTTTCAGCATTTAAATATGAAAATAATGTGGCATTTTTTAGAAAAATATATCGTAAGCCTTCTTTGCCTCTCCAACAAATAGCCCTTAGATTAGCTGAAATGGAACAATTAGAGCAAGTTGTTCCTAACACTGAACATACGATAAAAGTTTCAGTATTACATGATAACGGCCCAATCCTGCCCGAACTTGGCTTCGTTTATATGCAATATCGTAAAATGCAAATGAAGAATATGTTTATAGGCATTGATTTTGATGGAGATAAATGTTGCATATTGAATGATTCTTCTATTTGTGTTGTGTATAATATTTTGAAAACACAGTACAATATGTACTATTTTATCATTAAAAAATTTAAAACTGTAAATGCTTTTTACGATATTGGCATATTATCTACATGCCTTGGCATATATAAATGTTCAAACTTGTATAGCAAATATGAAGTTATATCGATAGACGACGTTAAACAAAAATGTTATTTAATGCCATATTGGAGTAGAGAAGAATCAGAGCTATTGGTATCTGATTCAAGTGATAATGAAAATACTGAAGAACCTTCAAATAACATATTTATAGCTGCCGTTATCATATAAAATACATTTAAGAAAGAGTTGAAAATTGTGGAATTTTTTTACTTATTATACGTGTTATTCCACTCCTGTGTTTACGTCGTTATATTATCTAATATTTTTATTTAAATATTAATGTTATACATTACTTATTTTCGCAATTGCAGCAAATATATATATATATAATATAACAAACAATATTAAAATATTTCGTGCATTCGTAATATTTATCTAAACTCAAATTGTATATATCCAATTTTATTATTTTTCAGAACTGAAGCAATATGCCTAAAATTAAAAATACTCCAAAAACTTCATTAACAGCTTTAATTAAGTCACGAAAGTAGGTATATGTTTTTTATTTTAAAAGAATAATTATATAAATATTACTTAGTATTTACTGACAATGAGTCAATAATAATAGGCCATAAATTCATATTTTCATTTACATGATAATTGT
>NW_011961270.1:0-2279 GCF_000949405.1 Vollenhovia emeryi
AACTAATACCATAAGTTCTGTTCGAGATCTTCAAGCGTATGGTTGTTGCTCGAAAACTTAGAAAAATGTTTAACATCGCTATTAAAATTTACTGGCTACCGAGACATGTGAGTCCATGAGCTCATCAATTAATTAATTAATTTTAATTTATTCCTACATTTTCTGATTTCTTATTATTTATCATTTACCTTTATGTACCTTGACTGTTCTTTTGACTCTTAAGCCCGCTGCAGACGATGCTATTTTTCCTGCTGGATTGTTTGCAATTTAGTAAATTACTAGGAATCCTGAATGCTGAGTGGTGCAATGATAGTAATTTACTAAATCGCAAGCAATCCAGCAGGAAAAATAGCATCGTCTGCAGCGGGCTTTACACTTAACTTATTATTTAATTATTTGTTCTTTTGACTGTTCTTTTGACTCTTACACTTAACTTATTATATATTTAATTATCTGACTCATTATCCCCTACTTATTTATTTGTTTATTTATTTATTTAACTATTTATTTGTACTCCTAATAAAATCTAGATTTGATGATATGAATTTGCTGTCATAAACTCATGTACCTACTCATCCTGTTTCGGCATAAAACAAATTAATAACAATCTTAAATTTTAATTTCACATTTGTTAGTTATATTACATTTTTAATAGACAAATAAATATTTAATAATTCATAACGTAACCCATAAGTTCACTTTGTTTACAGATTTTTTAACATTTAGGCCACAATCCTACCACAAATAAGCATCTAATTTTTCGTACTTTTATATTGGTACTAATGGAAATCTTTGACTCACTCACTCGAAAGTTATTAAGCTGTTTCAGCTTGATGGGAATAAGATAAGCCTAAACGTGTAAACGCAACTCACTTTAAGTAGGAGTTATAACATCGGCGTTACTAAATCGATGTTAGAAGCCGTGTAAACGTAGTCTATGCTATCCTTGTCACACAGATGTTGGACTCAGTTTCAGCTCACGGAGAGTATATGCTATTCCCCTTCCATGTCTATAAGTTCTATGTTTCTAGCAAGCGACACAAGTCGACACAAATGTCGTTCTGTCTTTCTTCGCATTTAATGAATAATAAAGACAGAACGACACTTGTGTCGACTTGTGTCGCTTGCTGGAAAGCACGGATTGTGAGGCAACGCGCGTCACGAGTTTCAGTTTGGGATCAGCCAATAGAGAACGCCGCACAGTTGCAGCCAATAGGAATAGGGAATAGAATTTTTGACGCATTGGATTCGTCGGAAATTTTCTTCCAACCAATCCAACGCGTCAGAAATTCGATTCCCAGGGGCCCGATTCTTGAATTCATTCGAAGAAGAAACGTATACGAAAATTCTGCTCTGATAGAAAAGTTGTAAGTCTATTGGTTAAAGCCATGCGAGTAGCCACTCAACTTGCAACCATAAGGTACCATTTCATGCGCAGCATACTGCCGCAGCAACTCGCTGCTATTGGTTGAAGAATTGTTACTAGATGCTGCAAAATAAATTTCACCATATTTTGCTTCATCGCTGTGAAGTTCAATTGAACGAACAGCAAAGCAGCAGACACGCGATCTAGCTAGTGTCCCTAAAATAGAGAGTCCGGCTAATACATCTAGGGATGTGGAAAAATGGCGGATATCTGTTCGTTTTTTGCTACACTTCTGAACTCGAACTGAAAGTGCAGTAAACGAATAGACACCGTATATGTGAACATAAAAAACGACAATTGGTTAGTCGTGACTAGGAAATTGTAATACGACAATATATTTCTCAATTAAAAAACGTTAAATGTAATTTCTTACTTTTTTATATACATATATAAAATGAAAGATGTTGTTTGTAATACGATAAAATGTCATAAATTGCCAACGAAACTTTTCATTTTATAATAATGAAACGTTTCATTTTATACAGAATGCGCATTTCATGTACAAAAAGGAAAGTATTGAGAAAAACATACGACAGTAAAACGATGGCGATGCATTCTATTTTATGTTTTATTTTATATTTTATTTTATTTTATATTTCACTGTTTTATTTTACATTTTATTGTTTTGTAAAGTAGATATTTATGTGTTATGACACTGATGTACCCTTGGATGTATCTATAATAAATATAGCATCAAATACATCTTGTCTTCTATTATATTTCTGAATCCTTGTTTGAATGTGTGTGCATTCGCGCGTCGTATTGATTGGTTCCGCCATTTTTCCTTACCCCATCAGAGACCCAATGAAAAGAGGTCTACGACTTTGCCGGACTCTCTATTCTAGGGACACTA
>NW_011961271.1:0-2279 GCF_000949405.1 Vollenhovia emeryi
ACATAACAGATATCAGTTTTCTTCAGTTATATTACGTCTTTCAAAAGCATCATGAAACACAAATAGGAATTTTACCTGCAAATTCTGGTTTATAATGAAGCGCCCGTTCCTTTCGCAAACATCTCCAACGTCCCTTCAAAACGCCTATGCACCGTTCAACTGAACATCGGGCCTTTACATGTGCATTAGTGCACGCTGCAGATGGTGATCCTGGTATTTGATTTAGCTTAGGAATCATTAAATACGGTAACAAAGGATACCCGGAATCACCTATACATCAAGATATAATAACGAAATTGTATATAAGTTGTATATAAGATTAGAAGATAAAAATTGTATATAAGAAATTGTATATACGTATATAGTAACGAAATTGATCTTTTAGAACTGTCTAAGTATTAATGTTGAATTTTTCATAGTGTGTGTACTTTCTCAGCACAGAGAATTTTACATTTAAAAATTGTCCGTCAGGTATTTGCACATACCTAACAGCCATGTACCCGTCCTGCCATTCCTTTGTTCTTCTTCCAGATGAATAGACACTTCAGAAGCATTCCAAACTCTGGAATCGTGAGTGCGACCTCCATGGCCTGCATTAACTGCCAAAATCCGTAGATTGTAATCACAAATCTAAAATTAAAATTCGGAAGGATGTTAGTTATATTATTATACATATATAGTTATAAAGTATATTAGATTTATATTAAATTTCTATTAGATTAGTTATTAGTTATAAAGTATATTAGACCGATTAGTGTAACATTTTATTAACTCTGGATGTTAGCGATTCTCGCTAGGAGAGTTTGCTGGTTACCGCTGCGGATGGAAGCAGGGTGAGAGGGCTTTGCGGTGAGAGACTCAGGGAACGGATGCACGCGTGAGAGGGTGGAATATCACGTGATCGTAACTCAGGTCGGTTGCGTAAAATACCGTGTCACCGTTTAATAAATGTAATATGCTTACAATTGAGCAGTCTATGAGATAACGGGAATGAGAAGTCTTTAATCACTTGTACGGGTCGATAGTATTTATCGATAGCCGGCCTCGTGAATGTGGATGCCCGTGAGCCGTGTCCACGCGGCGCCGGCGTGCGATGCGTGGTGAGCCTGAGCTGCCGGTGATGCTGTATTCGTGGTTGTCCTGGATGATTTGCACTGCTATGAGTTCACTTCGGGTTCGCACTGAGTCAATTCTCGGATGAGAAAAGTCCACGAGAGCACTCTAAAGGTCTTAAGCACTACACGACGCGTGTACTAGGTACGGTTGCGTGCGTGCGTGCGTGCGTGCGTGCGTGCGTGCGTGCGAGCGTTGGGTATTGTGTATTACCTCCTCTCTGATTAATTACCGCTGTACACTGTAAACACTGCAAGATGTGCATAGACGATTCTTTAGGAGAAGTGCTTCAACAAATTTGGTATGAAATTCCGCAAGACATGATTGAGAGATGCATCAACATGCGAGAGCGTTTACAAGCGGTAATTAATCAGAGAGGAGGTAATACACAATACTAAACGCTTGCACGCACACACACACACACACACACACACACACACGCTAACACACGCGTGATGTGCACAATCCGACCGTCAACCTCCACGTGGTGCACATTGGGTAACGCTAATACCGGCGGTAAACATCATTTTTCAAGAAAATGCATGGTTCGCTTCAAAGTCATGTAACTCGGTCAAGAAAAATCGTAGGAAAATTTAAAAAAAAGCATTTTGTAGGTAAAATGTTGTAGATTGTGGAACTTGCACCAAATTTGTCGAGAGAAATTTTTTTATCGAGCTACAGTGTGTCAAAAATACATAATTGTAAGGAACAAAACAATGTATTCTTTTTTAAAGCACAGAACGAGGAAGATGAATATATCGAAATAAATCATTGACAGAGTTTTAAAGTTGAAACTTCAAGCTTTAAGATGCTTTTTTAATTTTGTGTCTACGATTATTTCTCGCCGAGTTTCAGTGGTTTGAAAATAGCCCAATTTTTAGGGTATGAAAAGTGTTCCCTATTTTTTTTTTAGTAGTGTATAGACATATACAGGGTGTCAGATTCGATATGGATGACCCCAAAGATTATAGTAGATTGGGTTAAACTGAGAAGAAAAGTTATATAAAATTTTACAAAATCGTAATTATTATCGGCCTAATTCAGAAAAACGTCTGAGCCAATAAGTGCACGGAGGAGCGGAAGGCCGGACTCGGCAGCATGCAAAATGGTGTGTTTGTTGACATCTCTCAAAAAACGATAGCGAACGCGTTCGCCCGCTCACCGTT
>NW_011961272.1:0-2279 GCF_000949405.1 Vollenhovia emeryi
GATTGTAGATCGTAGGTTATCTTGTAGATTATCTTGTAGATTATCTTGTAGATTATCTTGTAGATTATCTTGTATATTCGTTGCCTTTTTTAAATTAAAATTAAAATGGATAGGTTTCAAATGATAATGGCAAGTAAATTTTTTATTTAATATATTGAAACTCCGGAAAGGAGTGTAAGCAATTCTCAATGTGGAAAGTTAGCTGCGTCGTTGTAGAATAGAGTTAATCCCTGGTTTTCTTTGTCACGGATCCCCGAAAGCAACGGTTTCGGCACGAGGGCGCGACGTCGATTCGCGAATCTAACAAAAAAAAGAAGAGAAGATTTTATATACTTATATCTTTCTCCATAAATATTCTCCCATTAACACTAATAATGGAAGAATAATTTTTATTTCAATACAAATGAAAATATCCGATATTCAATTATTTGAAAATCGATCGTCGTTAACTCCCTGCCGAAATGACCGCTATCGGAGGTAATCCGGAAGATCAGCTGGGATTCATTCTTTCTTGCAGCGAGAACCTTGACCTTTGGAGTAGTTTATATTTTCCGTTGCCCGTTGAACATTGGAGACCTTGTTAGAGAACCAGAGTTAATCCCTGGTTTTCTTGTCTCGGATTCCCGGAAGCAACGGTTTCAGCACGAGGGCGCGACGTCGATTCGCGACATTAACAAAAAAAAAGAGAAGATTTTATATATATATATCCTTCTCCATAAATATTCTCCCATTAACACTAATAATGGAAGAATTATTTATATTTCAATAAAAATGAAAATATACGAGATTTAATGAAATGAGAAACGACCGTCGTTAACTCCCTGCTGAAATGACCGCTATCGGAGGCAATCCGGAAGATCTGGGATTTATTCTTTCCTACAGCGGGGCCTCTAAAGTTCAACGAGTTCAACTTAAAGTTTTTTTCACATTCGTTTAATTTCATAGAGCTCTACAAATCAGGGTATGTCGAGCTCATTTTCCATGTTGAGAATCGTTGAATTACATCACAGAACTTAAACGAAATATGGCGAATATTAATGATGTATTCGTCGAGCTAATCTCTTGTAAGCCTATCCATTTTCATTAATGATTGATGTATCAAGTAAAATAATATGATGTGAGATTCTAATATATTTTGTCAAGAACACTGAAATTTTAATGTATTTAAATATTTTATTTGCGGTTATTAATTTATTATAATATGTAATTATAATATCGGTTGAAATCGTGAAAGAAGTTTCGTTTTTCTGAATCTCACATCATTTATTCTTTGTATGTGTGTATGTATTGTACATACGTGATATACGTACTTTTAAGATGCGTCTCGCATGAATACATGCGTAGTCTCACGCATCTTTGTATTTTCGCGGTCGGTTTTCGCGATCGGTTTATCAGAAAAAATTTTCAATTAATTATTTTATTTTATCCATATTATAAATTTTAATTTATCGAGGAATATGATTAAAATCACTCTAACGCGAAGTAAATTTTTTTCTGCATCTATTCGAATTTTGAATTCAAAGATCATTTTACGAAGAGATGGTCAATATTTTTAAATAAATAACGGAAGTAAAAATAAATTTGATTCGTACATACCGTAAAGTTTTTTGAATAAAAATTTTTCTTTAATTAACTTCTCGTGGTCGTGCATTTTGCGATACGATCGTCACTCGAACCGTACGAAATATTTGTCGGTGACGATAACCGACTATGGAAGAAGTTTTCTTCCTTCCTGATCTCTGGTCAAAATGACCAGATTGTATGGCCGGGAGCAACGAAAGGTAGGTCCAATTTGGCCCACCGAAGGACTAAATACGACGAGGTGTGTGGTCAATTTTGGCCACTCTGATGGAGTACCTAAGTAAGGTGCTGTACGAACTATATTTTGATTTCTTTTAATATGTGACAATTCGGGTGGGTTATACTTCTATATACATACATTCTTGCATATGTGCGAGAGTGAAACCCCTATTAAATCCCGTAGGCGCGATAAACTCCAAGTCAAACTCCTAGAAAATCGCGTCGCGGTTAATTAAAGATTTGTAGGTTCATTATGTTGAAACACGGGTAAGGTAGGCCTATAAATCGGAATACGGATAGGTAGGTCTGTAAGTCGGAATACGGGTAGGTAGGGATTTGGATAGTCAGGGATAGGGGGACATAATGCGATAGTGTAAAAAATTAGGTAACATAAATTAACGAAGTAACAGTAACTTTAATATAATAAGTACGTAAAAAAAAATTTCGTGTTATTCTACGTACCTATACCGAATATTTCA
>NW_011961273.1:0-2280 GCF_000949405.1 Vollenhovia emeryi
GGGAATAAAGTTTTCTTTAATTATATTTGGTCCGGATCCTGTATCTAACATTAAGGTTACAAGGGGAACTGAACTACTAAATCTTGCCTGAACGGTAGGCACGCGACTGTGTTTATCGAGTGTCACTGTTACAGGTCGTATTTCTGACACCCTTTTTTCTACTGGGTTTTTTGTGACGTCGATGGGTGTGAAATCCGTTCGGGCCCTCGTTCTACACCCGACTTCGAGGGACCGTTGGCGTTTCCCTGGATATATGCTTGCCTACGATTATTACTGGCAATACGAAGCTCGCAATTCTCGAGGAAATGCCCCTGCTCCTTACAATAACGGCAGAATACGGAGTTTTTAGATTCTTTACTCTGCTCCGTTTTGGATCGACAATCTTTTGCAATATGGCCAATGTTATTACATATTTGACAGGTAACCCTCAGTTTATTTCCTGCATTTCTTTGTTCGTTTTGTTTTTTCCAGCAATTATTTGCTGAGTGTCCAGGCTTATCACACCATTGGCAAATTATCGAAGGTTTATACGGTTCGTTATTGTTATTCATCCGACACGATTTGGCGTTGTGTCCGGTTTTAGAGCACAACTGACAGGTAATGCTACTTTCTTGCACTATATTGACGGATTGACGAGTCTGAGGGTCACGGAATCGGCATTTATCGGCACTATGTCCTCGTTTATTACAAATCTGACAGATTAAAATTTCTGTTCCTAAGGGAGATTTGTTATAGGGTTGTTGAGTTAGTTTCCTACAGGCAGAGGCCGAATGCCCTTCTTTATAGCAAATTTGACAGGTTTCTCGCGGTCGGTTCTTTTCTGAATTGTTATTTTGACCTTGTCGTAAATCTGTGATGTCGCGGAGTTCTCTTTCTATCCTTAATGCGTCAGCCACCGTGGCCTGAACATCTAAATCTCTCGCGATTCTTTGTTCAATATCAGGTTTTAATCCCCTGATAAAGCATTTACACATATCTTTCTCTAATGATGTTTTGAGATTTGAAGCAGGCAGGGCAGTCCCGGAATTTTTATGAGCTTCTAGTATTTGTTTCCCTAACAATTTTAAACGGTTTGCATAGGTGACCACGTCTTCACCAGTTTTTTGATAAATGCAGCCTAACTCTCCTTGTAATTGATAAACATTCTTTGAATGTCCGTAAACTTGTCCTAAGTACTTCGTTAATTCGGCTATACTATTAAAGTTCTCGTCCTGTATCGTACGGCGAGCTTCACCTACGATTCGCGTTCTAATGACTTTGGTGAATTGTGGCTCGGCCTCAGCAGGCAACATAGCCTTTGCCTCTTCACATCCCTCAATAAAATACGTCAAAGGGATGTTCTGGCCATCGAAGAAAGGGACGGCGTCGACGGCGTATTTTAATGTAGCGAAAGGGTTATTATTATTCGCCATGATTTCGGCGTTACTTGTCTTATTATTCTCTAACTCTACGAGTTTATTATCGCTCAAACCCGCTGGTTTGTTAGCGTTTGAGTCCGCTGACTCAATAGCTTCGTCAGAGGAATCGTCGGAAGACGGCGCGAACGTATCTTCTTGAATTTTGATTACACTGTCTCTGCTCTCGGTATAGACAGGGCAAAAGTTTTTTTTTCTTTTCGGGTACGATAGTGAAGGCTATAGAGGAGTTAGATGTGGATGTTTTGGGATCGTGTGTTTTCCTTTTTCCTGTATCTGTGGCTTTCTTATACAAATCATCAACTTCTGTTTTATCTGATGTAGACCTCGTATTCATTCCTACCTTTGAGAGATGCACTTTTAATCCCGGACGAGCCCCCAAAATTTACTTATGTTACGTCAAAACCTCTTGGAAAGTGGAGATGTGGGAAATAGAGATTAACGGGAGCCGAAGGATAGGGGTTCCAGACGAGGAGGTGTGGGATGACGTAACTAGCAATTTAAATGTCTCGCTAACACGCTTGGAGGCGCGTGGAAGCGAGCCGAACGCACTTTCCTTAGGCTCTAAAAGGCCAATGTCCGTGAGGACACTATGACGCTTTTTGAGAGCGGTGCGATCGTAGGTCCTATTTCGGGTCAAGGAAACTAATCCCTATTACCCTGGGACGGACCTTGTGCACTCTTAAAAGAGGGGAACGACGGGGGTGAGGTCTTTAGCAATGAATTAAAATTGAAGGAGATAAATTAACATAATATATTTAACAATTGTCTACATCTAGCCATTACACAATAAGAAAAAGATAAATTTGACTAAACATTTGAATTATAGCAATAAGAAAAAGGATAATTGTTGCTAAACATTAAG
>NW_011961274.1:0-2280 GCF_000949405.1 Vollenhovia emeryi
AGGATTGAGATCGAACCGTAATCATTTTGTTCCCGGTTGTTCTAGTCGAGAAAACGATAAATTTAAAGCGGGAAGCCTGGAACACGTTTTTTAGTGGCCAAAAACGATTTTTTGTAGAAAATCGTTTTTTCCCGATATCTCTTAAAGTTGTTGACCAATCAAACTAATACTTTGGAACAATGTTTAGAACAACCTGGAACAACCTTAAAAAGTTGGATTTTCCAAAAGTGGGGTGCCAGGTAGAAAAATCGTTTTTTTCATTTTCCGCGAAAATATCCATGATATAAATTTGATCTTCGGGAACAATTTGGAACAAGTCTAGAACAACCTGGAACAACTTTTAGAATCTTGAAATTCCAAAAATGGGGTGCTAACTTCACACAGGTAGTTTTACCTCTAGCGAATTCGAAAACTTTATGTCTGAACAAAATATTAAGCACGTAATGATTGCGACAGGTTCCCCGCAGGCCAACGGGCAGGTGGAACGCTACAATAGAATTTTAGCACCCGCGTTAGGAAAATTGTACGAGGGTAAAGATTGGCATAAGTCACTGAACGAAATCGAGTTTGCTATTAACAATACGGTAAATAGAGCTACAGGCGAAACCCCCAGTAAGCTACTGTTTAGAACGGAACAACGAGGACAAGTAGTAGACGCAGTGGGAGAATATGTGACAGAGCGGAGCGAAGCGGAAGCGATAGATTTAGGAATGCGTAGACATAAGGCGGCGAATAGAATTAAGAAAGCGTGCGAATATAACGAGGAATTTGTAAACAGAAAGCGAAAGGCAGCCCGCGAGTATGAGGAAGACGACCTCGTAATGGTCAGAAATTTTGATAACTCGGGGGGGAAGTTGACTCCAATCTATAGAGAGCTTATCGTGTGGTTAGACGACTAAAGAACGACCGGTATGTTGTAACAGACGTCGAGGGCTGTCAAATATCGCAGAGACCGTATACGGGAACTTGGGAGGCTGCGAACATGAAACCGTGGCGCAAAATATCCGAGAAGGACGAACGGTTGGACTATTCAGGGTCAAGTAGGGAAAATAGTGATGAAGAAGAGAGTAAAGACGAACCGTTAGAAAACTGAAAAGAGTGACTGGAATGTTACTAATGATTTTAAGTATTATTATTTTTATTATTATTAAGTATTATTACTTTTAGTTTTAAGTCGCTTAGGTTTGTAAGAAGCTTGCGCGAATACTAGGTGTAAGAAAAGTTATTGTCAGAAGTTTACGGCCGAGGGCGGCCTACTGTCAGGCTGGCCGAATCTGTAGTCGAAAATGATTCGAATCCGGCGGGCTAGCCTCGCACCCGAAGCGGGCTAGGTCGGCGGTCGAACCGCGAAAAGACAAACGACGGACGAGCGAGCAGAGAAAGAAGTCGAAAGAAAGTCAGTCGCTCCTCGGACGCGAGCAAGAGAGGCATCTTAATAAAGTTTTAGTTTCCGATCAGCCGAGGACATTTATTCGTTACGACGATTATTCCCCTACAATAGTGTCGGTAGAACATTAACAGAAATATAACTAAGTAAAATAACATGTTTAGACAGCAAATTGGCGGCAGAAACTAAGCAGATCCCACGCAACATGGTGACAGATTGGAGCAGAAACCAAGCGAATCTGCTGACATAACTTGTCGGCAGATCAGTAATAAACTGTTATTTACTGGCGATTTATATTGTAACACTCGCGCTAGATGGACGCGGCATGACACTTTTTTGTAAGAAGAAAACTACATATTGTAAATGGACACGTTCCCATGAGATTCTTGGAATATCTTTATAGTGATATGTATGAATACTTTAGTATCTTTTTATTTTTTAATTGTATTGCGAAAAATATTACCCCAGCCAGGCTAATTACATCTTGCCTTGTGACCCACATTGGCGTGTTACCATGTATATTGTTTAGTTTTAGATAGGGGTCTTACTTGAAAGTTTATTGTTCTTTGATGATGTACTTATATTTGCAGATGCATTTAATAACCTTATATCAGTTCTCGATACAACTTTGGAACGAATGAAATCATGCGGTTTACGGCTCAACCGAGCAAAGTGTGTATTCGCTGTGCCTACATTTGAATTCTTAGGATACAAAATAAATGGTCAAGGTGTGCATAAATCTGACAAGCATATTGAAGCAATACGGAATGCACCGAAACTTGCGACACGAGAAGAACTACAATTGTTCTTGGGTAAGGCAACTTACTACAGATCGTTTAGTCCGGATCTTGCAACTGTTACGTCCCGAGTAACCTTCTCCTCTTATATATATA
>NW_011961275.1:0-2280 GCF_000949405.1 Vollenhovia emeryi
AAGGTAGGTAGGGAGAAACGGCCAATGCGAGCCTCCAGCAGGTGTCCGTGCGAAATTATCGATGTTTTTTGAAAAAACACACTTTATTAAAAGATCCAAACGTTTCGACCCGTTTTTGGGTCATCCTCAGTGAAGCTGGGATAAAAGTTATGATACAAAGTAAGATTAAGCGATGTTACAACATATTAATATGAATTTTTTACAATGTAGTGATTAATACCTGATTATAAATAATTAGACTTAATCTGATCCACTGTTCACACGACTGTCATCTATTATCAACGCAATTTTGTCTTTGAACTGGTGTTTGCCAGGTAAAGAGTGCGATTTGTATAATTGATAATTCTAAAAGTTTAAGAATCTATTTCGTAAAATTGTTCGTTAAACTTTAAAATGTGATAACTCACCCAAGTTAAGAGAGGACAGTCACGACGAGTGGTAAATAACAATTGACAATGACTGGTGGTAATGCGAAGATATAAGTCTATTCGGTGTAGCAGGATTGCCATAACAATATTTGAGTTGGTAATGTAACTATATGTTAGTGTCAAATTTTTAAATATCATCCATGTTGTCAATAATGTGGTCATATGTATTTAAAAGATCGGTATCGGTCTGTAAGTTAAGTCTAGACTTTTGTCTTTTTATATGAATCATTTCAGAAATTAGTCGTTTATATAAAAATGTCTCTCTATCTAGAATGTCAACGTTGTCCCAATCAAATTCATGGCCTAAGAGTCTGTGTTCAGTAATTACTGACTGTTGTTGGGTATTTCTATTAATGTGATTGCGATGTTCTTTAGTTCTCGTATTTAATAATCTACCTGTTTGGCCCACATACGAAGCGTCACAGTCTTTGCACGAGATTTTATACACTACATTTTTTTGAGCACTTTTAGGAAGAGGATCTTTATGTGCTTTGATAACCCGACTCAGTTTGTTCATACTGGTAAAAGAAAGAGTAATATTAAGATCTTGGAGAACTTGTTTAAATTGATGGGAGAATCTAGGAATGTACGGTATGTTGAAGAATTTTTTGGTAGCTGTGTTAACTGTATTATTATCTATGTGTATCGTATTCTGATTTTTTAAAAAAGTTTTTAGCCTTCTGTTGAGGGTATTAAAGATAAGAGGAAGAGGATAATTGTTTTGTAATAAGGTGTTAATCACAAGCTCTAGATTCTTTTGATGGTATCTTGGATGTGAAAGTAACAGTGCGTGATCGATTAAGCAGATTATAGTACCTTTTTTGTGGCAAAGAGGGTGAGCAGAGTCAAAATTTAAATATCTACCGGAGTGTGTAGGTTTCTGGTACCAGTCGAATTCTATTTGGTTGTCTCTAATGTTAATTGTTGTGTCAAGGAAATTCAATTTTCTGTTTGTTCCCTCCTCCATGGTGAATTGTAGTCTCGGATGGAAGGAGTTGAAGATTTCATGGTGGAGGGGACCGACATAGCAATATCGTCTACGTATCTTATGTAAAACATGGGCCTAAATCTGAGAGTCTCCATCGCTTTGCACTCTAAGTCTTGCATAGTGATGTCTGCAATGATTGGTGACAACGGAGACCCCATGGGTGTGCCAAATGTCTGTTGATAGATTATGAAATTGAAGGAAAAATAAGTCGATTTCAGTACCGTGCGAATAGCTCTTAAGAATTCGTCGCGAGGAATCGAGCAGTTATCGGATATGTATGTCCATCTGTTTGCGATACTCTCCTCTGCTAAGTCCAAAGGTATATTAGTGAAAAGAGAAACTACATCTAATGAGATCAGGTCATGTGTTTCTTGGATATGTAGTCCATTAAGTTTGTTGACTAAATCGAAGCTATTGAGGATGTGGCTCTCTGGTTTAGGAATGGATGATTTAATGATATTATGTAAAAAGGCCGAAAAGGCATAGAGTGGACTGTCTACTGAAGAGACAATTATGCGGAGTGGGCAATCTTGTTTGTGGATCTTAGGTAAACCGTATGCTCTTGGTAGTGTGCCATCTGTACAATTGAGTCTTTTATAAATCGAATTGTCGATGTAATTCGATTTCTTCCATTCTACTAATAAACTATGTAGATTACTAATTAGTTTTTTAGTAGGATCTTTCTTAATTGTAATGTATGTGTTCTTGTCATTAAGTAATGTCTCCATTTTTTCTATGTACGTGTCTTTCTCTATTGCAATAGTAGTATGGCCTTTGTCAGCTCTGGTGATAATTATTTCGGGGTGTTCACGTAGGAATATCTTTGTGAGTTCAGCATTGCGTGTTAAATTTTGGTTATTAGAG
>NW_011961276.1:0-2280 GCF_000949405.1 Vollenhovia emeryi
GAATCGGTTTGGGATATAAAACACGTTATGCACTTTAATGAACAAAGTAAATGAACGAACAAAGAAATAGAGCGAACAAAGAACTATATATGGAACTGTAAGTATTCGCGGAGATCGACACTTGATCGGCACACGACAGCTCAGTACAAGAGTAGCTTAACGACTGACCTCCGGTAGGACGAAGAATTCATCCGTTACAGTTCACTCACCTTCCAGAACATTCCACCCAATCACACGCATTCGCACAATCACGCATGCTCCTTACAAGACCGGGTAATTTGACCAGAAGGGTGATTTGACAACAAGTCTCCCAAACCAATGCATTATTCAACACATCTATTCCTCTAATTTGTCTTACACTATAACACACTTCACATAACTTCACCCACGTATAAAATTTCGATACATATATAGGTTCATTTACTATCTTCTGTAAACAGCTGCTTCGTAGCAGCATCCAATATGCATATGGATGATCTTGAGGTCTTGCCCCATCAATTGGTCCGTAATACTCGTTGTCTTCCTCTACACTCCTGCTTGGTGGTCTCATCTTCTAAATTTAATTTTTTTTTAAATTTCTAAATTTTGATTATATATTAATTTACCTTTAGTGTAGCTGTAATTTTCTTATAAACCTTCCTCGATTGCTTTACAGAACGTACTGATCGTAGCCAGTATTGTTACCTGGTCGACTCTTATTAATGTAACCCTATCTGAATGTCCCTGCCAAGACAGGTGTTATATACCGAGTGTCGTTTAATCTTATTCGTTTGTTTTTTTAAATAATGTTTTTGTGATATATATATATATTTTTTTTATTATAATTTTATATATGACTTATAAAATAAAGATTACAATGATTTCTTATAAAATAATGATTATAGTGTATTATAATGATTACAATGAATTAATATGTTTTCTTATAAAATAATGATTATAGTGACGATTAATTATAAATAATCTCCTAACGCATCTAAATTTTTTATCAATACTTTCCTTTCAAAATCTATCTCCTCCTCTACGCAGGTTTTGTGCGTTTCACTGAAATATAAGTAATTTTGTATGCAATGTTCGCAGTCTATTGCTGGTCCAGCTATCACTATTATTTTATCACATTTGTGACACTTTTCCTTTTGCTGCATATTTGTTTCGAAAAATGGCCCACATAATGTGTGCCAATTTTCTGTTATGTCGTGTTCTCCGCTGGGCGTCCACTATCTCAAATCCCTTTTTATCGGGACTGACTATGCGGAAGGACGCCGCACAGAGAACACTTTTCTCTCGGCACGCTCCAACAGATGGGCGTCGAGAGTCGGGCGTATCTATTAAAGGGCTCGAAGTGGGTCAGTGAGCCAAAGCTCGCTATGACGCCTCTTCGAGCTCTTACACGCCCGTGGGTCCTCTTTTGGGTCAGAGAATTTAATCTCTTTACCCGGGGACGGACCCTGTGCAATCTTAAAATTACTAGGGAATGAAATGGGAGGTTTTATTTATTTATTGGTAGTTTTTTGCAATTTAAACTTTATTTATATATATATATGTACATAATGATATATATATATATATGTTATATATGTATACTAATAATATGTCTTGCTACAGAGTCAGATTAAGATTACATGGTCTCTATTATAAATTCCACACTGGATGTGGAGCTGGTGGGCGAGGGTGGAGAGATATCGGGGAAGGGATTGTTAATAGGAGAAAGGGGAAGGAGTTCTCCGAGAAACTCCACGGGAGAGGTATTGGTAGTTGGAGGTTCAGAAGGGAAATCTTCTAGGAGGAGTTCCACGCTAGACGTGGAATTGGTGGGCGAAGGTGGAGGCAGGAATTCCACGTCGGACGTAGAATTCCCTGGGGAAGGGACGAAGAGAATTTCCTCGAGAAATTCCACGTCGGGGATCTCACCAAGGAACTCCACGCTGGAGTCAGAATTAGAGGGGGAATGGGGAATAAAGTTGATGGGAGAAAGTACAGGGGAATAACAAGGAGATAGAGAGTCGGTCGTGGTAGGAGGAGAGGGAGGAAGGTAGTCATATGCAGGGGGAGAGAAATCTAAAAACCTAGGCGCTTGCATGTCCGCTTCTAATTCACGTAAGAGCTGTTGGGCGAGTTGGTGGATTTGTTCCAACCCCCCGTCTAGTTCGGCGAGCGCGAGTCTTGGTCCACTGTAACCGTGGAGTTTTATCGGGTTAATCGCGGATTTTACAAATCTTTTGGTTTATAGGGGTCTCTTATAAGCTAAGTTCTAGGCCTCGTTTTTTTTAATTGGTGGAGAAA
>NW_011961277.1:0-2281 GCF_000949405.1 Vollenhovia emeryi
TCTCTCTCTCTCTCTCTCTCTCTCTCTCTCTCTCTCTCTCTCTCTCTTTAGTCGGTTCGGGATTGTCGCTGGAGAAGGACGAGAAGGAAGAGAAAAGAGACGAACGAGTCAGCGAGCGAGCAAGAGAGAGAGAGAGAGGGAGGGAGAGCTCTTCGCACCGCTGTGGCGCGGATCGCGCGAGTATCTCGCCCGCGGTTGTCAATGATTCCGCGTGTTCGCCCCCCCCGCTGTCCTCAATTGTCTCCGAGGACTGTGCCCGCTTCCTTGGACGAGTCCCGAGCCGCGCTAACGCGGCTCGGGACTAACGCAAGACGGACTAACGCAAGTGGAGGAAATTACTGGTGGTTGAGGCCAACAGTAACGAAATAACACACGTTATGTATTTTAAATATTTATTTGTTTTATAACATTATCCTAAGCATTTTCGAGGGTTCGACACCCCGCCGTACAAAAAAAATATCTAGGTGGAAGTACGCGCGCGTCTTACAATACATTATTTATTTATTCCTCGATTAGTTAGGTTTGATATATATTACAGCTACAGTCGAGAGTCTTATGTGTTCCACACATCCATACTAATGTGCTATAAAAGAAATACAAATACTAATACAAATAATACAAAGAAAAAATACAATGACGATTTATATATACACGAAAAGTTTCTCGAGAACTAATAGAAAATATTATTTCTCACGGCAGTTTTGATAAAAAAAAAGAAGGATACATAGAAAAAGTCGCTCCAAAAAGACAATATAAGTTCTAGAAAAAAAATAAATTCTAAATTTCTTTTATACGCGATAAAGATATATCTGCTTATTAAATAAATGAACCATTTCACTCCTTAGCATTAAAATACAATAATGAATATTAAAATACAATCAGAAATAATTCAAAGTTATCAATTATTTCGCTTCACTAATATCCAAAGCCTGAACGTAGTAAGAATTTTGTGGCATTAAAGAAAAATCTATGATTAGTTTGTAGAAGTAATTACTATAATTTTGTTACTACACGGCCAATTATGTCCAGTAGCAATTTAACAAATTCGTGTCTAGATATAAAATAATGAAGAGGTCAATGAAAGATTACAAATCTCAGACGTTAAAATACGTAGTCTCCATACTCAGTTCGGCGAACAAATAGTTTTATTATGATATTGCGTTGCACTGTCCTGCAGAATAAGATATTCGTGAATACCTAGAGTACAGATGTGTTATTTGATACAATTTTTAGATAATTTGATATTATCAATGTTACATAGAGATCCTAAAAGTTATTATACCCTGGAGATTTTTACTCGAGATAAAAAGCACACAGTAACGTGTCATCCCTTTTATTTATACATACACACGCATATATATCTATCCTTTCGGTTAGAAGGAAGAATATCCAAGTGTGATTTGCCATTTAGAAAATTAACGACATTTGATAAGTACGACATCTTATCAGGGGCCATACAAAACAATTTAAGGCTCAAAGCGCTTCGGAATAATAAGGAATAATATTACACGTGAATCGACGCTGTCAGCTTACATATGAATCGACGCTATCAGCCAGAGAATTCCTGATGCACCACAATTGTGACTAGAATACTCTTCCGAGAATGTCTGCCTTAGAAGAAAGACTTAGCGCAATAAAGCAGAAAATCAATACTCTGTTAATTTACATATTTGCTATTTATTAATATTGTTTGAATAGTCTATAGTATGTTACATTCTTTATTATATGGCCCTCGAATGTTACATTAGAAAACTACATGTAATTATATTCAAAATAAATTCTAACTAATACTCTTTAGGAATCTCGATTAGATCAACGAGCAATCCGTATTCTTCAAGATAGGAAGAGCGGATTGTTCACAAAGAATCTCGGGCATTAAAATAATTTTGAACATTAGGAGTATTTATTGGTGCAACAGGAGCTTTTTGGTTTATGGTGTTTGCGGGGTATACAAGATAACACTAAATATACTTTACAGTTTACTTTTTTATTAGTACTTTAATACATGTTATCCCCAATTTACACAAGACTGAATCGACAGTAAAGTAAAATAAATAATATTTTTTTGGGGAATACAAAAGTATATAAGAAGTAGTACAAAGTATATAAAAGTATATAAGAAAACAAATCTTAAAACATATGCCGCCCCCCTTGCATCGGGACGTATCCCGGCGGGGTCGCCGGAACGTATCCCGGCGGTGCCGCCTGGACGTATCCCGTCGGTGCCGCCTGGACGTATCCCGTCGGTGCCGCCGGGACGTATCCCGTCGGTGCCGCCGGG
>NW_011961278.1:0-2281 GCF_000949405.1 Vollenhovia emeryi
CCGACACCTTTCCTCATCATTTTCATCTAACCTCTGCTGAGCATGTCTCTGAGCATCAACCTCCTGTCGATGAGACCTTTCTTGCAAATTCTCAATTTTTCTCCTTTGTTGTGAACGTCTACCTTCGCGACTCACTATATACAAATTACTGCCTTTTCTCTTTCGAGGCATTTTACCTAAATAAACATATATCGACTAATATAAACCTATAAACCGTTGTGTTTATATTTAAAACCTCGTTATTACATATATTAATTTAAAACTTTAGATTTTTGCCTACCTGAACGTTAAAGTATTAAATATTAACCGCATTCATTTGTCTACTTTTACGTTATTTGCTACAAATTTAATTTGTACACAAAACTTACTTTTTTTCTATTTCCTTTCAGTTTATATTATTTCTCTTTGTATTATTCTTACGTTCTTGTTTCTCTTATTATCAGGTTCACCTGATCCTTTATTTATTTTTTCCTTTTTGTTCTTTCTGCTTCTATTTCATAATAAACATTCGCATATTTTAATTAAATACATAATAAAAATTCAATAATTAAAATTATGTACATAATAAAAATTCAATATTTTTAAATATAATGTACACAATTTTAATGTACATAATTAATCTTTTATAAAATTTGCGAATGAACATCTTTTGCCAAAGGGCAAAAATTATTTTTCTTTTCAATTTATAAATTTTCGCTTTTATTTCTTTTTATTTAGTGCCTTATTTTAACCTTTTTTTAAAGAAATACTTCTTTCCATATATCGTTTGTTAGAAAATCTTATCATCTTTTTCCTAACGATTGCCCAGCATTTACAAAACACTCTATATTGATAATCCTAACCCATATTAAACCTCCTCTCCATAATTCTTAAAATTTTTAGACTCTTTCCATGAAATTGGACCATCTTTTTCCTAATTTTTGCCCACCATTTTTGAAACACCCTTTTTTTCATGCACGCACGCACGCATGCACGCACCCACTCACGCACTAAAGAAAAGACCGATTAAAATGCGAGACTTGTCTCCCTGAAAAATTGAAAACGGGTTTCCCAAATAATATCGCACGCAATAATCGTCCAGAAATTATAAAAAATTCCATGCAATTCCTGTTCAAGGATAATAAGTAGGACTTACCGCTTGAATATACGCAACAATGGCGGCGTAACCCTTGCGGAATATTTATAACAGGATCACAGAATATGCGTCAGAAAACTCTCAAGAGATCAATTGCACGAACTTATTAGTAGCGTCGCTTTACCTTGACGTGATCTATGACAGGCATGTAGGAAAATCGTCGTACGACGTTTATGGGATCGTTTCCAACAATTATCCGACAAAGAGGTCACTCGTGGATCATAAGTAGGACTCACCTGTTGTAAAGGAAGAAACGCAGGAGTGGCGTTGAATACCTGTGAACAAAGTTACGAACTTAGGATAAGCCTCGGACGATCCTTCGAGGAACGATTTCACGATCGCAGGCGGCAGAACCCGTGCCGAAGATGTTTAACTTGTTCGCAGGATATGCGTCAGAATACGCTCAATAGATCAATACCTGTAACGCAGAAGAAGCGTCTCAGGACGTTTACGGGATCGATGGCAGGAACGCAGGAAAATTTCTACCAGCACGTTTACGGAATCGCTTGCAGCAACGCAGAAGACGCGTCGGCCGCGTAACGCAGGAATCCGCGCGTAACGCAGGAGATGCGTTGAATGCTCGGGATCGAAGGTAGGAACTTTGGAGAATCCTCGGACGATGCTTCGAGGAACGATGGCAGGAACACAGGAGAAGTGGCGCAGAAACTAAGTAACCTTTCTTCTTTTAGCTTCGTTATATGATTTGTTCGCTGTCGATGACTTTGATAGATATGTGAATAACACCTCTATCGTTCTGAATATTTGTCAAATTGAAATTCTTATGTTTTCAATTAGTAGTGCATTATTATATTCGCTCAATCATTTTTAATCTATACACACACACTCGCACACACACTCACACACACACACACACACGCACGCACGCACGCACGCACGCACGCACGCACGCACGCACGCACGCACGCACGCACGCACGCACGCACGCACGCACGCACGCACGCACGCACGCACGCACGCACGCACGCACGCACGCACGCACGCACGCACGCACGCACGCACGCACGCACGCACGCACGCACGCACGCACGCACGCACGCACGCACGCACGCACGCACGCACGCACGCACGCACGCACGCACGCACGCACGCACGCACGCACGCACGCACGCACGCACGCACGCACGC
>NW_011961279.1:0-2281 GCF_000949405.1 Vollenhovia emeryi
CCCAATGATGTGCAAAGACTGATCGAGCAACCTCCACGTGGTGCACATTGGGTAATGCTAATGCCGACAGCAAAATATAACCAAAGATCGCATCATTTTGCATTTGTAGCAGTGGCACATCATAGTGGACGATTTCCCGTGTATTTAGGAAAAAACAAAATTAAAATCGATGAAGATTTGAATTGTCAGCAGATTTTTGTCCAAAAAAAGACATTTTTTTCCCACTGTCGGCGCCGCGTGGACACGGCTCACGGGCATCCACATTCACGAGGCCGGCTATCGATAAATACTATCGACCCGTGCAAGTGAATTAAAGACTTCTCATTCCCGATATCTCATAGACTGCTCAATTGTAAGCATATTACATTTATTAAACGGTGACACAGTATTTTACGCAAACGACCTGAGTTACGATCACGTGATATTCCACCCTCGCACGCGTGCATCCGTTCCCTGAGTCTCTCACCGCAAAGTCCTCTCAACCCTGCTTCCATCCGCAGCGGTACCAGCGAGCTCTTCTAACGAGAATCGCTAACACATGTTGATGCACCTCTCGATCATGTTTTGCGGAATTTCATACCAAATTTGTCGAAGCACTTCTCTCAATTCGTGTAAATTATGCGGTTGTTCCTCGCGACGCCTTAATCGTCGTTCCATCTCGTCCCTAATGTGTTCAATCGGATTTAACTCCGGGTTATTGGAGGGATGTGCAAGCAACGTGATATCGTGTCGCTCAAGAAAGCGCCGAGTTATGTTCGCCGTATGAGGACGAGCGTTGTCTTGCATGAATAGAAAGTTTCTATTTAATCGACGCAGAGGCAAAACGTGAGGTCTTAGGATATCATTCACGTAACGAACACTTGTTATTGCAGGAGGTGGCAGGATCACTAAATCAGTTCGTTCTGTCATCGAAAAGCATCCCCACACCATCACGGAACCGCCGTTATGAGCTCGCACTGGTATAACGCAACGCTGCACAGTGGTCTGAAATTCGAAAAACGGCGCAAAAACCTTATTTTTCGAATTCCTTTATTCGAGATATATTTGACTTTAAAAAAAGGGATAAAATCATAGTTAAAATCATAGTTTATTCTATTTACAACGTATTTACAACGTCAAGTCTCTGCGGTGACTGATGTTCGAATCATATTTAAATGTGTCACATGGTATCGGAACTAAGTACTAACAATAAGAAGTTTTTTACAGCGGTTGGCAATTCTTTACTTTTCTTTGTCGATTGCATTTGAGCAGATATAAAAGGATCAGAAGAGAGCAGTAAACGTCGCAACAAGTCCTTATTTGTGTCGATTCTGTAATAGAGATTTCGGTCAATATTTTGATATGTTAGTTTGAAAAATTAAAACTGTTGTAAGCAAAGTATAAAATATTTAAACTGAAAATGTATTTAAGATTTACATATAAAATAATACTAGGCACCTGCTTCGACCGTAGTAGATGCTTCTTTACTTATTTGTGTGATTAAAATATTTAAATTTACCTCGAAATTTTTCGCGTATGATACTCTCGGTAGTTTCGAAGATCTTTATTGCGGGACTCTTGTGCTTCCTCTGAGAGTTGTCCTATTGGTAGTAAAGATGCAGCTATGATGTCGGAACCATGTACGATGAGTTTATGCACTGAGCTGGACATATTGTACCAGCCATATAATTGTACGTACAATTATACACAGGGTGCTTCAGACCACCCGTACAGCCCCTTTATTTCGGAAATAAAACATTTTAGAAAAAAATGTTTCAGGCAAAAGTTATACGATTTTAAAAGGGCTATATAATGAAAAAATAAATTTTCGAAAAAAATAAATCTTTTATGGTTATACGGAGGTCGCTGTCATTTTTTTAAATGGAACTCCCTACTGTTTAATATACTATCTTATTCTACTAATTAATATAAACAACTTTTGTCTGAAACATTTTTTGATTTGCCTAATACTTTTTGAGACATTCAAGACAAAATTTATAACTTTTTACATGTTTAGCTTATAATATCTCGATAACTGTTTGTCGGAGGGAAAAGTAGTACAGGACTTTTTTTACTTGATTTAGTCTCAGGAATATGCTGTTGCAATGGTGTTTCAATTATTGAAAATTTTTGTGTATGTAAATTTTATGTGTTACATTACATAAACCATTGCAACAGCATATTCCTGAGACTAAATCAAGTAAAAAAGTCCTGCACTACTTTTCCCTCCGACAAACAGTTATCGAGATATTATAAGCTAAACATATAAAAAGTTATAAATTTTGTCTTTAATGTCTCAAAA
>NW_011961280.1:0-2282 GCF_000949405.1 Vollenhovia emeryi
AGTATTTGTACAACTTAGGATTGTGTTAATAATATATGTATAATGCGATTTAGTCGCGTGCCGCTATTCTTGACACGGGCTGCGAAAAGCTCATGGAAAAGCTAGCGCGTCACCGTGTATGGCTCACCTACAGAGGAGAGTGTGTGCGTGGCCCTGATCAATGTGTGCGGGTCACACGCATTGGGACAGCATTAACCAGAGGCTACCCTCGTATAATGCCGTCTCTCTCGCTTACACGGCTCGCGACGAGGATGGCAGATCGCAGCGACTCCCACCACGGATCCCCTACGATCCACTACGATCGCTATACCGGTCACCCCGCTAGTCCCCGTCGCCCCGACGCGGTCCAATCGCGAGCGGCTGCCCCTACTTTCCCTACCCTCACCTACAGGCGAGAGTGTGTGCGAGAGCCAACGTTGTGTGCGAGTCTCACGGACACGGACGGCATTTCCGCCGGTGCGTGTACTACAGAAACAGCATATGGACCAAGAACAAGGACCAGAACAAAATAAAGATGAACATACCTTACCACATGATGCAACAATCAAGGAACAGATGTATGTACATATCTTAATTTAATCTAAATTAGTATTTATGGGCTCCCCATAATCTTTTATTGCTATATGCATTACATTGATATTACAATTAGCTTTTATCCATTTCTAAACTAATTTTCAGATAATTTATTTATCTACCGCGTCATTTAAATTGTATAATTGTGGTATAAAAATACAGTTATATTTTTTATAGAAATGAAAAAGTTGAAAACCACCAAAGTGTTTCTATGGAAACATTATTGGATCTTTTTAAAAAAACAGAAGAAGAAAAAATATTTTATTGGCAGATAAGAAAAAGATACAACAAGAAAATCAAAATCTAATTAAGAAAAATGAGCTACTTATAACACAAATGGATAAATTGCAACAAACTGTGGAGCAAAAATCTGATACCATTGCACAAATGATAGCAAATCAACAAAAGGAAGCAGAAAACGTAGCTGTTGATGTCTTGCGCAAAGTGTTCACGCCTGGGCAAATAAAAAAATTAATATCACCCAATGATATTCGAATAAACTGGTCATTCGAAGATATTACATCTGCCATCGCTCTGCGTTCATTAAGCGCAAAGACTTATCGATATTTGAGAGAAGTAAAAAAAATGCCACTGCCATGTGTGGCAACTTTACAAAATTGGTGTGCAGTCTTTAATGTTCCACCCGGCATTCTACAAGATGTCTTGAAAATCATGGAAAACAAAGGACATGATTATACAGGGTGTTTACCGGGAACCGCATATTTTTGTATTGGGTAGTACACGGCAAGTAGTGGGGGGGATGGCGGTTGGGAAGGTTCTATTGTGTAGAGGGGAGTTGGAAGTTTCAGTTACACTCAAGATGTGGGACCTTGAGCACCGCGCTTTTGTTATGAGACGGTTTTACGCTAACGGTGAGTCCGTGACTCAAACCCAACGAGACTTTCGCCGGCACTTCAATGTTCCGCCGCGTGGGCCGATTCCGGATCGTAACACAATTTTGAGGTGGATGCATAATGTGAACACAACGGGATCATTGATGAAAAAAAACCTCTAGGGCCAGCAAAAACCGTTCGTACGCCTGAGAATGTTGAGCGTGTGCGCGTCGCTACGTTGGAGAGCCCCTACCGTTCGCTAAGGAAGCGAGCCTCAAACCTCGGCATTTCTGCCTCTACGTTAAGAAACATTTTGATTAAAGACCTCAAGTTCCATCCGTATAAGCTTGAGGTATGTCAACAACTGAACCCTGGTAATTACAGACAGCATTTAGAATTTTGTCAGCGAATGATGGCAATTTTGGATGAAAACGAAAATGCAGTTTTACTCATGAGCGACGAGGCTCATTTTCATTTGGATGGTTTAGTAAACAAGCAGAACTTTAGATTTTGGTGTTCAGAAAATCCACAAATATTGCATTAATGATCCCGTTGTGTTCACATTATGCATCCACCTCAAAATTGTGTTACGATCCGGAATCGGCCCACGCGGCGAAACATTGAAGTGCCGGCGAAAGTCTCGTTGGGTTTGAGTCACGGACTCACCGTTAGCGTAAAACCGTCTCATAACAAAAGCGCGGTGCTCAAGGTCCCACATCTTGAGTGTAATTGAAACTTCCAACTCCCCTCTACACAATAGGACCTTCCCAACCGCTATTCCCCCACTACTTGCCGTGTACTACCCAATACAAAAACATGCGGTTCCCGGTAAACACCCTGTACCATAATAGAAAAATTAACTGTACTCACGTTTGA
>NW_011961281.1:0-2282 GCF_000949405.1 Vollenhovia emeryi
CTACTACGAAATACTATAATTTGTATAATAACGTTTATTTAAAATTTGACAACATACGTTCAAAATGCCTTCCGCCTAATTTTACATAAAGACGTGCCCGTCGAATTAAATTGGTCTCAGCATTTTTAATCATTTCGGGAGTAATGGCAACAGCTTCTACAATCCTCCCTTGTGTCCCCAAAAGAAAAAGATCAAGGGTGTAAAACCTGGCGATCTTGGTGGCCAAGTTATTCTTTCACTTCCGCAATCAATCCATTTTCCTAGGAACACACAATCGAATAAACGACGAACAACCATAGCATTGTGGTATGGTGCTCCATCGTGTTGAAAAAATCATTTTTAGGCGATGTGCTGGCGATATTTTCTCCATTAATCGTGGTAATTCCAGCATTAAAAAATTATAATAAACATCGCTATTTAATTACTCTGCCTGGCAACTCGAATAGTCCAATCTAAACTTTATTACAAATGTGTAATTACTTAATGTGTTTTTATTAATTTTTTTGTTTAACAATAATGGAACAATAACAAATTCTAACATTAATGCAAAATTTTCAAATACATATCTAAAAACTTTTTGTAAAAATAAACCGTATCGAAAATATAGTATTCATACTTGAAAGGATCAATAAGGAAGAGAAATGTCTTACTATTTTCTTGTTGAATGTATATCAGTCCATAAATTAATTGTAAATCTCTTGACATCGTGACGTAAGGATTATCGTTCGTTCATAGATGATAGTAATAAATATTAAATATTCCGTTTCTAGTAAAGAGGGATTTTTCGGTGAACATTATTTTATGTACAAATCCAGGTTCAAATTCTTGTTGCTTCAAAAGTCATGTGTAGAAATTTACACGTTGAACGTGGTCTTGCGGCCATAAATTTTGGAATTTTGTGTAATGATACGCGTGCATCGTATTATTTTTTAAAATTCGTTGAACTGTACTTTTAAATAAGTTAAGGGTATGGCTTATCCCCCCTGCGAATACTTTGCATGGATATTTATTGAAACATCCGAGTACAGCTTCTTCATTCTCGTTTGAATAAGCTTGAATAAGTTTGAATAATTTTTCATGTTTTTCATCAAATTTTCTCGATTTAACATTAATGATCTTGTTTGTCTACATTATTTACTATATTATACATAATTTTACATATTTTAAAACAAATGAAAAAAATTGACAGATAGTTTGGTAACATGGAGTACTCAAACGAAGAATACTGTGATATGTTTCTAATTTACGGCGAATATGGTCAAAATTCCGAAATGGCTGCACGGGAATATGCCAGGCGTTTTCCGCATCGCAGAGCACCCTATCCTAGAGTATTTACGCGCTTAATAAATCGTGTAAGACAAACAGGATCAGTAATGCCAAATCGAAAAGATGTCGGTGGACGATATTATGAAGCTTATTCTGTCGAAAATGAAGAAGCTGTACTCGCTTGTTTTAATGAAGATCCGTGTACAAGTATTCGTACGATAAGCCGTACTCTTAATTTATCGAAAACTACAGTTCATCAAATATTAAAAAATAATATGATGCACGCGTATCATTACACAAAAGTCCAAAATTTATGGCCGCAAGACTACGCTCGACGTGTAAATTTCTGTACATGGCTTCTAGAGCAAGAAGAATTGCAACCTGGATTTGTACATAAAATAATGTTCACTGATGAATCTCTCTTTACTAGAGACGGGATATTTAATATTCATAATTATCATGTATGGGCAAACGATAATCCTCATGCTAAGATGCCAAGACATTTTCAACGGAGATTTACAATTAATATGTGGGCTGGTATATTCAATAACAGAATAGTAAGATATTTCTCTTCCTTATTCTTTTCAGTATGTATTTTTAATACGGTTTATTTTTACAAGAAAAAGTTTTTAGATATTTGAAAAGTTTACATTAATGTTAGAATTTGTTATTGTCCCATTATTGTTAAACTAAAAAAGATTAATAAAAACACATTAAGTAATTACGCATTTGTAATGCATTTTAGATTGGACCATTCGAGTTACCAGGTCGAGTGAATAGCGAGGTTTATTATAATTTTTTGATGCAAGAATTACCAGGATTAATGGAGGAAATACCTTTAGCTCAACGCCTGGAAATGATTTTCCAACACGATGGCGCACCATCCCACAATGCTATGGTTGTTCGACGTTTACTCGATCGTGTGTTTCCAGAAAAATGGATTGGTCGCGGAAGTGAACGAACTTGGCCACCGAGATCGCCAGATCTTACACCCATGGACTTCTTCTTCTGGGGAC
>NW_011961282.1:0-2283 GCF_000949405.1 Vollenhovia emeryi
CATGTCCTCTCTCTCTCATCTCGCTGATTTACCGTGGGCCGACACGGATCCTACTAGTCCCGATCCCATTAACATAATTATTGGGGTTGATCTTTATAAAGACATCATTCTCGATGGCATCCGTAAGGGGGGTATCGGGCAGCCGTTCGCCCAGAACTCCATTTTCGGATGGGTCATTTCAGGCCCCATCACTTCATCAGAGACGGATGCACGCGGCAATTTAACAACTCATTCTGTTAAATGCGCTCTCGCGAGCATTACTGCACATCATGTATTCTGCTCTCTTGCCCTCGAGCAAGAGCTTCGTCGATTTTGGGAAGTCGAAGAACTTCCCCGACAATCAATTCTCACTCCTCAAGAAAAGCAATGTGAAGAACATTTTCGCGGGACCCATTCTCGCGACGCTACCGGGCGATACGTAGTACGCCTCCCCTTCAAGCACGGACCTCCGATCGCTATCGGTGCTTCCCGAATTCGTGCCGAGCGATCACTTAATGCGCTGATGCGTCAGTTTCAAACTAAGCCGGCGCTAGAAACGGAATATCGAGACTTTCTGACGGAATATGAAAGTCTCGGTCACATGCGACCGGCAATAAACTCTGAAGCTCCGCGCGAACCACATGTATACATTCCGCATCACGGGGTGTACCGCGAAAATAGCACAACAACACGCCTCCGCGTTGTATTCAACGCTTCGAGTGTTACTTCGAACGGCACATCGTTGAACGATTTTCTACACGTGGGTCCAAAGTTACAAACGGACATCACGTCTGTTATTTTACAATGGCGACGATACAAATACGTATATTCGGCCGATATCGCGAAAATGTATCGCCAGATCCTCGTCGATCATCGCGATGTCAATTATCAAAGAATTCTGTGGGCATCATTACCGTCGAACTCTCCAACCGAATATCAATTATTAACGGTTACCTACGGCATGTCATGTGCGCCGTTTCTAGCACTTCGGGTTTTGAAACAACTCGTCGAAGACGAAGGTCAACACTTTCCGCTCGCGATCCCTATTCTCCGCGATAATATTTATGTCGATGATGTGATATTCGGCGCCGATACTCCGGATGTTGCTAGGGAGAAACGAGACCAGGTCATTTCGATATTGGCCAGGGGCGGCTTCAAACTTCGAAAATGGGCGAGCAATTCGCCCTCTCTTCTGGCCGACATTGATCTAGCGGACCACGGTTTGGCGGGAAAAAAGCCATTAGCTCGGGACGAGCAACTCAAAATTCTCGGCATTGGGTGGAGTCCCGCGCTCGACAGTTTCGAGTTTAGCGTTTCATTAGCAGCTACTGTACCGATCAGCAAGCGTACAATCTTGTCCGCTCTTGCAACTTTATACGATCCACTCGGCTGGGTCACCCCGGCAACTATTACTGCCAAAATACTAATGCAGCAGCTTTGGCGCCTCAAAGTCGGCTGGGACGATAAAATCTCCGAGGCACTGTTGTCTCATTGGACAGAAATCTACTCTCGGTTCGCGTATCTCAGCCATGTAAAGATACCTCGCTGGTGCGAGATCGGCTCGGAGAACGGGCACGCGGAGCTTCACGGATTCGCTGACGCGTCGAACAACGCGTATGCCGCAGCGATCTATATTAAAGTTATCTCTGAATCGCGCGCAATTACGGTCACACTACTCGCCGGAAAATCTAAGGTCGCGCCTTTAAAACCGCTCAGCATACCTCGCTTAGAATTATCAGCCGCATTGTTGCTCGCACGACTTCTTGAATTCGTCCGTGAAACAAACGGGTATCACGACCTCCCGTGTTTTTGCTGGACGGATTCCACTATCGTTCTCGCTTGGGTGACGCAGCATCCGTCGCGATGGAAGACGTTTGTGGCTAATCGCGTCAACGAAATTCAGTCGCGCCTTCCGAACTGTCAATGGCGACATGTGTCAACCGAAGACAATCCCGCTGATTGCGCTTCGCGGGGAATATTCGGTGACGAGATTATAAATCACGCGCTCTGGTGGCGCGGTCCTCCTTGGTTGCAATTCGATCCCGATAAATGGCCGAGTCCCGATCCGTGTATCGCGCCGACTGCTCCTCTAGAAGAACGAATTGCTTCTCTGCAATGTTCTCAACGGCGTGATCCGTGGGATCTGGCCTCGAGATATTCCTCTTGGCCAAGATTAATTCGCGTTACCGCGTACCTCCTTAAGTTCACCCGTCTATGCCGATCCGTTTGTTCCCGTCGGAATGTTAACTGCTCATCGTCTACGCCGATGCCGAAGCGATATCCGATCGTCAAAGGTGTCGTACT
>NW_011961283.1:0-2283 GCF_000949405.1 Vollenhovia emeryi
AATCACTTCTCACTGGGTTGCACATTTTGTAAAGGATTCTTTTGCGAAATTTGTACTGCAATACTCGTGTTTTCTCCAATTTGTTCATCTAAATGGGTGATTTACGAAATGATTATTTATTAAGGTGCTAAAACTTACCAAAGACTGTACTTAACCGCTCAATCATAGGTACTGTATACTGGCGAAGGAATGACTACAAAGCAACAGTGCCGACAACTTATTAGCTGTCCATACTCCATGACGCTCCGTGCTTCGTGGTAAGGCAAGAAACGCATGCGCTCGTGTCTCTTAAGGTGCATATTCATGATGCTGAAAGCCAGCGTTGAATGTCGTCATGTGATATCACTCTGACATTAGCGTCAAGAGAAAGAAGTTGGATTTTTCCAACTTCTAGCGTCAAGCAGCGTTAAGCAATAGTATAAAAAATAAAAGATGAATATGGAAGTAAGTAAAACATTGTTTTCATTACTAGTATATAATAAACAAAGATATTTTAGTTACAGAAATAAAATCATTGCAGAATAGTTTCTTAGAATATAATTTTTAGGTTAGGTTGTAATATGTTGTGCAGTGTTAAAAGTTTTAAAATTTTATTTTTTATAACTTTTCATTTTTTTCAGGAATTTAGAATTGTCCACACTTGTGGGATATGTGAAGAAATATGTGAAATTGAAGATTTGAAAGATCATCCCTGTATGGAAGGATACAATAATTACTTTATTGATGAAAATACTTTATATTTTTTTCCAGTATTAGGTAAATCTTTTCTTCTTTTTAATATATTTTAAGAAAATTATTGTATTTTAATAGAATATGTACATGTGTAGATGGTGTTACAATATATTATTCGACGTAATAAAATTAATAATCAAGAGAAAGTGGTAACGGAACCACTCAAAGAAGGCAAAATATAATTCTTAAAGTCTGGTTCTAAGTATTCTATTTTATTTTTGTTAGCTAACAAAGAGTAAGTTAAACCATTATCTCTGCTGAGATTTTTGGAATAGTATGTGTGATTGGGATTCTTTTGGTTTCATATTTTTTATTTACTTTGTTCATCTATATTATCATGTATATAGTTGTTTTATTGAAGTGTGTTCTTTAGTTCTTTAACTTTTGCTTTGGTTAAGCAATGCTTTGATTCAAGCATTTCTATACGTACATAATTATTTCAGCAAGTACATCTAAAAAAAGAACATCAATATCAAATTTTAATTTTGATGACGAAGAAATGTTAATATTGGAGGTGCAAAACAGGCCTGCGTTATGGAACTATAAATTACGTTAATAGAACGAAGTATCAAAATTAAAAAACAATTATGGGAAGAAATTGCGCAAATATTTAATGGCAAGAATAAATTAATAAAAAGATAATAAGAATAAATTAATAAGACTTCTTAAAACGTACGGGTTAAAAAATGATTTTAGTAAATAAAACTTTTGTTATTAGGAAAATTTAATGCAGAATTACTGAAATCAAAATTTAAAAGTCTGCATGACATATTTAGAAAAATTGTTCAATCCGAACATCATACAAGTGGATCTGCTCGTAAAGATCATGTAAAAAAGTGGTCTCATTATGAATCAATGAAATATCTTCGTGATTCCTGTTTGTATAAAAAGTAAGTGTTCATAGTTATAAGTATATTCCAAACTGTGAGATATTGGTAGCCGTGTAAGAGCTGCGGGAGCGCGACGCACTGTCCGCGAGGCGCTGTAATCTAGTAGTAGTTAAAGTCACTAGATATATAAAGTACCGCAATCGTCCGCCATTTTGGCTCCATGACGCGGCTATTTCAAATTCATGTTTGTATATGAATGGCTGCGTTCCGTTTGGGCGCTCACGCGCTGTAAGCATCGCTCTATCTTCGTTTGATATCCGATGTGCAACGAAGATAGAATGATGCTTACAGCGTGTGAGCACCCAAACGGAACGCAGCCAAGGTATATTAGGAATAAGGGAAAACTATAAATATACTAAAAGTTTGATAATAATCAATACATTTTATTTTCTATAAAATTTTATATCACTCAGAGACTGCTTCATCGCAACACTACGACTAGAATGAGCTTGTACATTACTGTCACAGATTGTTTTAAAATTAAAATGAATACGTGCAAGTACAAAAGTTTTCAATAATTTATACATAATATTGTGACACGACGGAATAAAAGGTGTTGGATACGTTTCTAGACACATATCTACAAACTTAAAAGGTGTTAATTTATTTGACAATATATTAGCTTGATATTTTCTAAATAATAATTCGCACTTAAATATAA
>NW_011961284.1:0-2283 GCF_000949405.1 Vollenhovia emeryi
ATGATGAAGGCCTCCCCTCTCACCGCCCTCTATGCTCCGGACGAGGCGGGATGTTACTACACGTTCAAACATCTTCCCGGCCTCGTCCAGGAGACATATTGGGCGGTAGCTCGCTGGTTGGTCCTCCGGCTTGCCTGGTTTGGGTATTAGTACCAGGCGGGCCTCTTTCCAGGCCTCTGGAAACCTTCCGCTTTCCAGGCATTTGTCCATAAGCCGCCGCATCCTCTCCACCATCTCGTCCACGCCCATGGCGACTTTCCAGGCCTCTGCTGGGATACCGTCTGGGCCTGGCGCCTTCCCGGCCTTGAGCCTCTTGGTCGCTCGGCTCAGCTCTATGTCCATGACGTGATGGATTTCCTCCACCTCTGGTCGACCTACGTCCGGAGTCCCCCGGATCATGGCCGTTGTATCCCTATTCCCCGGGAAGAGAGTTGCCACCACCCCCCCAAGGAACCGCGGGTCCAACACCTCTACCGTGGGGGGCGCCCCTTTGCTAAGCTTGTCCATTACCAGCTTATAGGGACGCCCCCACGGGTTCTCGTCGAGCGTCGCAATTAGCTCCTCCCAAGCGGACTCCTTTGCCCGCCTGGTCGCAAGCCTTAGAGCCTTGCGCTCCGCCCGATACTCCTCCAAGAGGTTGTCCACCGTCCCCTGTGGGGTGCCTCTTCTTCTTCTCGCGCGCTGCAGGTGCCTCCTCGCTCTTATGACCTCTGTCCTTAATAGGGCCACCTCCTCTGTCCACCAATATGCCGCCTTCCGTGGCATAAAGGAGGCCCTCGGCATGGCTGCGTCACACGCCTCGGTCATGGTTCTCCGGATCCACTGCGTCTGCGCCTCCACGTCTTCTGTCTCCTCCCCCAACCAAGTTGCGGCAATCAAAGCCGCCCTCAACTTGTCTGCGTCCATCTTCCTCACCACCCATCTGAGAGGTCGCTGGTGGTCGCCGCTCCTCCCACAGTTCCCGTCCGTAGGCCTTAAGTCGATGGCAATGGGGAGGACCACCTGGTCGGAGAGTATCTCCGCCCCCTCCAGCACCTTCCAGGAACCGACCATCCTCGCCGCCGCAGGGGAAGTCCACGTCAGGTCGACGATTGACTCCCCCTGCGGCCTCACACAGGTGCTGACTGCACCCGTGTTCTCCAACTGGAGGCCTAGGCACCCTGCCCAGGCCTCCACATCCATACCCTTGGCGTCCGGCCGCCGGGAACCCCACAGCGCCGATTTGGCGTTGAAGTCCCCGGCGACCAGGACTGGCCCAGGAAGGTATTGCTGGACCACGCCCTCTAAATCTTGAAGGCAGGTCCCCAGCTCTGCCCTAGAGAGGCTGGGTCTGAGGTACACCCCGATGACGACCAGGGGTCCCCATTCAACGGCGACCCAGCCCGCTCCCGCCCTCAGTCTGGACATAGGGGGGGTCCGCTCCCCCGTTCTCCTCCAGACTATTGCGGCCGAACCGTCCGTGCTCCCCGCCCAGCAGGGATTATTGGGGACACGGTACGGTTCGGCTATGATGCTAAGCCCGCAACCACGCTCTGCCAGGCTGTGAAGGAAATGATCCTGGGCCTGACAGGCGTGGTTGAGGTTGGCCTGAAGCACCCTTAACAGGTTGAAGGTAAGGCTGTGCCGGCCTCCTCCAGGCCTTCTCCTCCTCTGTTGGCTGTCAACTCAGCTACCTGCCCTTCCGTCAGGGGTTCGATCTCCATCCGCTCGACGCTGTTGATCCCCCCCTTGGCCGGCTTGGGTTGCACCTCCTTGGCTTTCTGTGCCCCTGCTCTACTAGCTCTCTTCTCAGCCTTTTTTGAGACTGGGGGGCAGGCCGCTCCTCCCGCCTTATGCTGCGCCGGGAGGCCCCTCGCTCTGCAGACTGGACAGTTGAGGCCCTCCGTGCAGTTCTGTGCCTTGTGGCCCTCCCCCCCGCACCTGTAGCACAGTGCGCTGCGGTCTACAGGATTACGGCACTGTTCGCGGACGTGCCCCCTCTCCAGGCATCTGAAGCACACCAAGGGCCGGGCCTCGAGGAGTTCCACCCTCAGTGAGACCCACCCGACCCTGATGCGCCTCTCCGATGCTAGTTTGGTCGCCACCGCAATTGGGCACTGGGCCCAGAGCGTCGCCAGGCCGTTGGGGGCTCTCCTGGGTTGGCCCAGCCTGATGACTCCCCGCTCGCATTCACCTACCTCGGCAATGGCCTGCATGATCTCCTCCGCGGAGATGGACTCATCGATGTCCTTGATGCGGACTTCCGCCATCTTTGCCGGTCTAGAGATCCGTATGCCCTCCTTG
>NW_011961285.1:0-2283 GCF_000949405.1 Vollenhovia emeryi
TATTCCGCATCATGTGATTTCAACCTAAGCGTGGAGTAAGAAGTAAGGGTGCGATTACATGCGGCGTAACTTGCGTAAGCGTAATTTGCGTATTCTAGTAACTTCTATAGAAGTTACGCCATTTTAAAACTCGGGATTCACATGGGGCGTATTTCGCGGATTGCGTAATTAATACAACCAATTGGAGATCAGAGTTTCTGTTGTATCCTTCAACAGAAATACAAAACTGATTTGTGATTGGTTCTCGCAATCTACGCATTGCGCGAAATACGCTCCATGTGAATTCCAGTCAAGAAAAGACGTAACTTCTCTTTCTGCTTCTGTACGTAGCTGTACTTGAAATTGGTTATGCTACACTCGGAGGTTATGAGCCAGTCAGAGCCACATAAAGATGTTCACTGGATATGTAAGAGATGACATAAGAAAATTAAAAACTAAATATTTTTATTGTAACATATACTTTCAGCCTGATATGCTAAATTGGGATAATCATCACAGAGTGAACCAGCGTGAATCACATTAAACAAATTTATTTTATATGCTCGCGTAAGCCAGTACAAAATTTTGAAGTAAAACTCAGTATGATTGTATATGTAAGATAATATCAAATTGTTTTATATATTATAATAAGCGTTTATTTAAATTTAATGTACTGTTAAGAAAAGATAGAGATCACAACAATGTAATAATGTAAAATAAAAATTTTGTGTTAGAGACACGATCGCTAGTCCTTCGGTGATATCTACCTATACAGGGTGAGTTATAACATTTGTGCCAGAGCTCGTGAGAAGGTAGAACGGATCGAGATGAACAGAAAAGTCCTGAACCATTTGCAATTTTCGCAATAGTTAACGAGTAATAAATTATCGAAAATCGTCGTCTTTGCCCTGCCCACTGTCCAATTCGAGCGCGTGGCGAGATGTGACCGCACGGCGATTTTTGAGAGATGTCAACAAACACACCATTTTGCATGCTGCCGAGTCCGGCCTTATTGGCTCAGACGTTTTTCTGAATTAGGCGATAATAATTACGATTTTGCAAAATTTTATATAACTTTTCTTCTCAGTTTAACCCAATCTACTATAATCTTTGGGGTCGTCCATATCGAATCTGACACCCTGTATATTACAGTCAAAATAATATCATTTTGATGTCATATTGCGCCAAAAAATTATAGGTTATATATATTTGTAATTAATGTTGAGAAAAAGTACATATAGAGATTGTTCATTTGCATTATCTATACATACTTTTTAAATTGCTCGGTAGAAAATTCAATACTCTTATACATATATAATTCTTAATAGCAATAATAATAATAGCAATAATAATAGTTATAATGCTGTTTTTCTTTCAAAATTTTATTAGTCCAAATTATAACTGCACGGGCTGCTGCTGCTGCTGCTACTGCTGCTGCAATTGCAATTTTTTGTCTTCGCAAAGTTTCAATATTAAATAGTTTTTTCACATTCTTTATACCATTGATACAATTTTTGATAATATGACATTATAAAACTCAAAATTAAACTAAAAATAAAATTCAAAATTACAATTAAACTGTTAAAAGCTCAACTCTGCAATATTATTTTCCAGTAATAATTTGTTTATGTACTGCTGTCTTCCTTAAATGCCCCGCTGACGTATAATCTTGCCAGCCAGTGCTGCTGCTGCAGCTATTCCTGTTCCATCCCACGTAACAATTCGACATCTTTAAAACGTCTAAAGGACGTCCCGTTCGTCATGCACGGACATCCGTATGATGTGAGGAAGACGTCCAGTAGACATCTTTTGTACGTACAATGTACCGCCCAAAGACGTCTAGTAGACATCGTTCGTACATACAGTCTATCGCCCAAAGACGTCCAGTAGACATCGTCAGTACGTACATTGTACCGTCCAAAGATGTTGACGCGTCATTCTAACGACATTTATAGGACGTCTTTGGGTGCAATGGCTGCGTTTAGCAGAAAAAGCTGTCTTGCAATTGTTGTAACAATCCTGAATCTGATGCTCTAAAATTCAGCAATTAAGAACATACACCAATCAGATTCATAAATTTTATAATTATAAAACAGCTTTTTCTGCTAAACACAGCAAATGTATCCAATAACCCAGGCAACCAGCTGACGTCGTAATGACGTAAATTAACGTGATTTTTGTCACTAATTGGTGACTATGACCTAAATTGACGTTATTTTGAACGTCAGAACAATGACGTCAGTATATACATCATAAGTACCCTCATAGCTCAGCGACGTCACAGTGATATCAGTGTGATATCTG
>NW_011961286.1:0-2283 GCF_000949405.1 Vollenhovia emeryi
GAGAGAGAGAGAGAGAGAGAGAGAGAGAGAGAGAGAGAGAGAGAGAGAGAGAGATGAGCGTCGTCGTCGAGGAGGTGGTTTCCTGGTGGTCGTTGTCGTGGGCCACAGAGTTTTGCACACGCGGTAGAATCTCGCACTAACGGGATGCCGACTTAGCCTATGGTGACCGATGGTTAAGCACCTTAACTTACGTCGAGGATCGCGATGTGGCCTATAATAGTGAACTCCAGGAGTCAGAGCTTATCTCGTCGTCGGGCAGAGGTTCGAACGAACTGTGCAGAGCTCAGAGAACTGAATGCGAATTTCGGGCTCCGAGGCCCGGCTTTTATACTGTCAGCTTATGGGGCAAGTGCGGAAGTGGTGATGGGCGGGGGCCCTTCGATCATTTTCCGAATTTATTAATTTGTACTTCAATTAGTACTTCGACTAACTTGAGTCGTGGTCAGCTTAAAAGGGGGCCTCCGCTCGTCATTTTCCCGCTTACTCCTGATTAATTGCATTTTGCGTTCCCGAATATTTAACGCGCATACCAATCTCGTGTTTTTGCACATAGAGTTCCGCTATGCTGCTCCGAAGCACGTAAACACGGAACGTTCCAGAATTTCGTCGCTAGATTCGCAATGATATTAAAAGTATTAATTTCCCGAGGTTTGAACGCGCGGTTTGCCGCGGCGGCTTGAAGTGGAGGCGCGTAGCGCCCTCGTACGTGGCTGAGATCAACGGTTCGTGTGGAGGTAGCTCCGCTCTTGAGAACCGTTGATGTCAGCGTTTTAATGGCTAAATTCTTAATAATTAACGCAAATTTTACGGATTTCTTTTATTAAGGCGAAAGCGGAGGCGCCAAAGGTCGGTCTGTTACAGTGGTTGCCTCGGCTGTCGCGTAATTAATCCAGAAACGGTAATAGGAAAGTGAGAAAATAAGAATAGAGAACGTTTGAGGTCACGTGCTGCGCGCGTGCTACGTGCCGCGTCGCGCCGGTGCTATCTATCGGGTGGGCGATCATTAATGCTTCCCGAATAGTGACGTCTGACGAAAAATAATTCGTCGGACGTAACAATAATAAAATTTAATATTAAGCGTACTTTCTGTGTGAGCCAATAACCATCTAAAACTTTTTAATGAGGAGATGCAATTGAAATGCAACTGCATAAAGATGGGAGGAAGAAAAATGACAATGCCGTGATTGAAAGATTGTACATTCGTACATTCCTTATTATAATATGGAATGGTATTGGCAGTATATACAATATATACTTTACACAATTACACAGCCATTGTAGAATATCACATTGCAAATAAATAAAAATACATTTAACATCATCGCAGTCTTATTCTATCACTGTTTCAATATGATCATCAATAGCATTGAAATGAGTGCCTTTGTAGTAAAAGTAATTTGTTTACAATAAAATCTACAATTAAAATAAACAAAATTACACACGCTATATCAGGGAAAGGATATCCGCATAATACTAAAATATATAGAACTTTAGTTTTAAATAAACTGTGTATCACAAACTTATTATTGCAACAAAATGTCGTAAAATAAAATCTTTAGTCTTTAATAAAAACAAAATCTATGTATTGTGCATAAAGAGAAAAAAGCTTATAGTTATCACTTATTGTTAGAGCTTTTCAAGGAGTTTAGTCATAAAATATTCATAGGTTTCTCGAGCTCTGTCTTGACGTGCCAACTCTTGGTGCCTTCGTTCTCTGGTTTCATCGCTCTTCTTATTTTCCTCCTTCAACATTTTCGTCCGTACTTCCAATTCGCGTTCCATACGTGTCTTCTTCGATTTTTTGGATTTTGTTTCTTCGTTACCTTCTACTTCATCAATATCGCTGGTTGTATTGTCAGTGTTAGAAGATGTACTACTTGAAGGTACTGCTGGAATAGATCTCTTCCGTAGATTTGAAGCTAAAGCAACAGGTTTCAGACAAGGTTTTTCTCCTAGTACCTCCTCCAATTCTTCAAAATATTTGCAACTTTTCGGTTCCACTCCAGTCTGGTTATTGTGGTCCTTTGTACGCTTGTACACCTTACTTATGTCCTTAAATTTATTTTCACAGTTCTTGCCAGTATATTGCCACATGCTATTGGTTTTCTTCAGCTCCTCGCTAATTTTTGTCCACACAATATCGTTTCTAATAGTACTACTCTCAAACAGAGGCTGATGTTATTTCCACTGATAAATGAGTGCTTTTACAGCATTCTCATCTTTTCAAAACGCTATACTTTTCTTCTCGTCATGTGTTGAAGACTTAGTTTCCAAATTTATATC
>NW_011961287.1:0-2283 GCF_000949405.1 Vollenhovia emeryi
TATGTATAATCATATATGCTCATATACGAAAAATGTCCATATATAAGATACCATGTGTATCATATATGATCGTATATGATAATGTGTTTGTCATATATGACAGTATATATGACAAATACATTATCATATACGATCATATATAATACACATGTTTGTCATATATGATAGTATATATGACAAACATATTATCATATACGATCATATATGATACACATGGTATCTTTATATGGAAATTTTTCGTATATGAGCATATATGATCATATGTGAAAATTTTTTTCCGGGGACTATGCTCAGAAAATCGAGTTTTGGACCCTTTACAATATTTTCCCCCTTATAATCATCTTTGTATATCATTCTTGGATAGTTTAGGGAGTGTTTAAGCCAATAAAAAAAAACGTGCCAAAAAAGTTACAAGGTGATATTACCCCTTAAAATTTCTTTCCTCCATATGGTCTTCTTGAATTTTTTCTTTAATGGTTGTTCCTTTCCCCAGAAGTAGTAATAGATTTGTTACAGAATTCCATAGTGCTCCGATCAGATGTATTGACCATCCATAAATTCTATGAAGTGCATATCCATGTATAATTGTGTCAATTATCATTTTAAATGTTTTAATAAAAAAATAGATTCCGATTAATCCGGCACTTGCATTGCCGACAGATAAAAATGCTCCCCAAATTTTCTTCCAGGCGTCTTCGGTTATTTTCTTCAATGAATTTTCGTCAAGTAGATGTGAAAGAGATATCCCTTGCGTTAAGGTTGGCTTTCCTCTTATGCCTCGAGCCACAGTGTTTAGAATTCCGTTCTTCTCTGCTGGAAACATGATATGGTCTCGTAAATTTTCTAGCTCGTTGTTTGAATATATGCCGCTCGCTGCCAATGATTCGGGATCGCTGTAATGCCAAGTTGGTTGAGACATTGGTCTCATTGTTTCTGGAGGTTTGCTGTACTCCAAAATTGGTGCTATATGATACCATCCGTCGTTTAATAAATACATTGTTGGAATGATTCTGTTGCATGATGTCTGGCTTCCAGTTTTAAAAAGTATATGTATTCTTGGAGCCAAAAAGTATGATTCGTTACCTTTGAATACTGGTAACTGCTGATAACATTCCTGGGTGTGTCGAATTTTTACTTCCACAGGAGTGCATTTGATGATATGTACAACTTCTCCCGAAATCACCGCCATAAATCCTGGTCCTTTCATAATTTGATAGGCAAAGTCATCAGGTGCATGAATTGCAAGGCTGAGTGCGTTCTTCATTTCTCGTCGTTCCAAATTGCAGCGTTGTTTGAGTACGTCTGGTATAGGTGATTTATCTGTGTGCGAATGTGTTTTTCAACATAAACAAATTTTGAGTTCACGTATGCAAAAATATCTAAATTTTCTACTGAAATTTTTCGTTTTTTGTTTATAGATTCCCCGCTTTTAATTTCTAGAATTACTAATTTAGGATGTTCTGTTTTAATTAAAGTATATCCACAAAGAAGCTCTTCACCTGTTTGTGATAAAGCGAAAGTTACGTCCTGAGTTGACAAGGAATAATTTGTAATTTTTCATTAATTTCACTGACCATCTTATTTGCTTTTCCTTCATATAAAATGTCATAATGGTTAAATTTGCAATGATCATTAGGTATTGTTTCCCAAAATGTATATCTCCCTTCGATATCTATGCAATTTTCATCTGAATATTGACAAATAGTTCCTGTTTTTAAATTTATTTTATTTGTTTCAATATTAATTGTTGCTTCATAAGAATTTAGACTTATTGTAATTATTCTTTGCACAACTACATTTTGCCAAGTCCCATATGGGTCCGAATATTGAGTTCCGATACATTGTCCATCTGTTGTTACAGATCCCGCTAAAGTTATTGGTCGCGATGTTGTATAATTTGCTTTTAATCCGTTTATGATACTGTTAACATTTAAAACTAGACTTCCTGACTTATGCATATTCTTACATTGATCTAGAGTTGTATCAAGTATATATTCTGCTTGCGCATTTCTTACGGTTGAAATGTGCGAATGCATTCCGCAATAATAAATTGTTCTAGCAACAGAAATTTTACATTGTATGACCTTTGTTGATTCGAATTTTGACAATTGTAACAGTTGAATATTTGTTTCTTGTACATGTGGTTGAATTACGGGTATATTACATTCTTCGATATCCAATAATGATATAGTTGTTACGTTGAGATTGGTTGTTCCACAGTCATATCCGACGATTCCTTGGGTTTCTTCAATGTGGAAGATCCAGATGATAAAAATGTAGATT
>NW_011961288.1:0-2283 GCF_000949405.1 Vollenhovia emeryi
CTAGCCTCCGAATATTTATACAGGAGGAAGGTGGCCTCCTGTTCGGAGATGTGGGGCTTCAGGGCGCAGATGCCCCTCCACCCCCCATCCCCTCCTACCCGTCATTCCGGCCACCGGTTTTTGTACCAGGGGGTGACATCCCCTGTTGGCGGTGTGTGGCGCCCCAGTGAGAACCGGTCGCCGATCCACCTGCCCTTACCCGTGTCCCTATCTGCGAGTTTTTATACGAGGAGCAAGACAGACTCCTGTTGGTAAGTGTGTGGCATCGTGACCTCGCGGCCCGCGCCGATCCACCTCCCCTACCCGTGTCCCCGCCTCCGAGTTTTTATACGAGGGAGAAGGCGGACCCCTGTATTCCTACCCGTCCTTCCGATTTTCAGGGTGAAGGTGGCCCCCGCATTTGCGCCCTACCTAGTTTGGTCTAACTATCGCGGCATCCTCCGTGTTTTTATACGAGGGGGAGGGTGACCCCTGTATCCTACCCGTTTCCCTGCCTCCGAGTTTTTATACGAGGGGGAAGGCAGACCCCTGTTTGACGATCGCATGACATCAGACCTATTGCCCTCAGTCATCCACCGCCCCTCCCGGTATTCGCGCGCTGTGTCCGATTCTTATACAGGCGAGACAGCAGCCTGTTTGGAGGCGGGGGTTCCAGGACTTGGTCCCTTCGCCCAGCGCCCCCTCCTACCCGCCTACCTACCCGCCGCGAGCTGTGCCTCCGAGTTTTATGGAGGGAGGCATACCTCCGATTTGCCCGCCTGTCGCTATGCGCCAGGAGAGTCGCTACCCGGTTCCCCGTAGAGGGAGAAGCTATGTCCCTATTCGAGAGACACGGCGCGCCAGAGGTTCATAACCAGCTTCCAGGGCCGACCTCCCCCCAGCCACGCTCCCGTGAGAGCAGACCCAAAGGTATCGCGTGTTGGCCGTGACCAACAAGCGAACCGCTAGCAGCCCCGGGTTCCGATTCGGTGCCACCCTAGGCGGGTGACTCTGTTCACCTCGCGAGCCGCCTCATGGGCCTGCCTCGGGCTTCCTTCCTTTAGATTCGGGACCCAGAGCGATGGCGCTAAGGATCCCTCCTCCTCCGGTCCACCTACCGAGGGGAAAGACTTCCCTCGGGTTGGCGCACTAGCGCCCGCGAGACACCTTTTAGAGATCTCACAGTCCCCGCAGGCGAGGGCCCCGGCTTAAGGACAGTCCTGCCCCAGACCTACTAAGGAGGAATTACGACTATTGTCCACCTCAATCTTCGACCGTGACCGCAGCACCAAGCGGCGGGGCCCGATCCTTCCCGTCCAGGTATCCAGGTATACGCACCGGTGTGTGCACCCTGCGCGAAGCCAGAGCCCCGTCAGCCACAGGAGGGGTACTCCTGTGTTACCGACTCACACCACGAGGAGGTGGGGTTGGCACATGGGCCCGGTGGCCCTTCTGCGAGTCACGTCTGAATACTCTAGTGACTTTTAAAAATGAGGTGATATGAAAAAAAACAGATGACATATGTCATATTAATCATATGTCACGTAAGGTGCGAGAAATCGCCATGTTTCACATCACCCCACTTCACTCTATGAATCCGCAAGTAATTCCGGCTCACTAAACCATCTAAAATATCGCCGTTATCATTTGTCGATCACCTTGCATATACCACCTTGATCAATAATTTTCGAAACTTTATTAATAAAATTGAATGTACATACTTATTCATCAAAATTCATGCGGGCGCGTTCGAAGTAATCTCCGTCGGCTGTGATGTACCTATGCCAACGCTTTTTCCAACTTTCAAAACACTTTTGAAACTCGTTTTTTTATATGGCCATCAGTGCTTCCAGCGATTTTTTCTTTATAGCCTCTACATCCACTTATCTAAAGAAGCCAATTTTTACGAGCATAAAGGTTGACAATATAATATATTATATATTTAAATAAAAATTAAATAAATTAAAAATGATGTTACAATTAAAAAATAAAGTATAAAATATAAAATAGCGGACATGTTTCAGCACACAGTGCTTTCACATCAGCGCTAATTGATAATAAATTAAATAATAAAAATAATCTAGTATTTATAATTGTCGATAGATAACACATTGTAGATCAAGTGAAACGAACAAGATTAGTTAGAAGTTAAAAAAACCTTGCTGAGATAAGTGGATGTAATGGTTGTGGTCAGTGTTTTTAAGACGAGGGCGGTTCAAATATGATCGAGACAAACGCTGTATATGGCGCGCCTGTATGTTTTGAAGGTCGCGGTTTGAGTATGTGATAGCTGGGTCCCTTATG
>NW_011961289.1:0-2284 GCF_000949405.1 Vollenhovia emeryi
CACAGTGGTCCCAAATCCCCAAAAGCTGGCCAAAAGTCGAAAAAAAATTTTTTTTTCTAGGGACTTTTAATGGTTGGAATAGTAGTAGTAGTACACCTAGTATGTATTATGACCGTTAAAAAAGGGGAAGTGTCCCTATCTGGCTTAGGAACGCATTCCGTTCGTGAGCGTGGGGCCTGCCGCATTGTTCACTCGTCGCGCGTCGAAAATAACACAGAGTTCAGACGCGTGTAGAATCGTGAAAAGTTAACGGATTTGGATTCTGCAAAATGGATTCTTCTCCAGAAAGTAAGTACAATTTGAATGTGTTACTCGAAATTATTATTAACAATGTATGAAATAGTAAGTCATTAATAAAAGTAGTGGTATTTTTCTTGATCACGTTCTGAAAAGTCGTGTTAGAAAAAGCAATAAGTCAAAACCCCCGTCGACCCCCACCCTGTAACCAAATGGAAAATGTTGCTTAGACATTTCTTCAAAACATATCCAAAAATTAGCTGCAACTAGCTGCGACTTCGGTTTCGGTTATAATTTTTATGCGATGATGTGTGTACTTTCTGCAGTTTTTCGTAATTTTCGCGTCTGAAATATTGTTTATAGGAAATTGGTAAAGATAATTCTTCTATTGATGTTATTTTTCCATTTTCTACAGAACATCTGGATAATACCGAAGAAATTTCTTTCACGAGAAAGGAAATTTTCATATTTGTGAAATCGGTATTGAACGGAAATATCAACGTGGTCACTGACATTGTTGAAATGGAGGTGTCAAAAAAATTAAAGTATCCATACATTTTGCCGAAAAGTCTGAAAGATGCCATGGGTAGATTGGTATCGAAAATCAAAAAGAGGTGGCAACAAGTGAGCAGGAACGAAACCAAATTCTTTCAAAAATTCGACGAGTGGCTCAACGTTCCTGTGTCTTTTGCAATTGAAAATGAAGGTTTGAAGACTTCCACGGAAAACACAATGGGGCGTCCTTCTACAAGCTGGGACGATTTGAGTGATCGGTTAAAACGGAGGAGGACAGAAAAGGTTGGAAAAGAACATACTGTCCACGAATTGGCCTATGCTACACAAATGGGTCTCCGGGCTTCTGGAAATTTACATGCTTCAAAGGTAATTAGGGATGTCACAGAAGGCAGTCCATCAAAAGCATCACGGTACCGGAAATCCATGGAACGCGTTTCAGAAGATGTGCTGTCAGGCAACGAAGCATTATCACTTGTAGTAGAAGGTAAAATGACCAAAAGTCAATACCAATTAATACGTTCTGTAAGCGTGAAAAAAATTGTAAATTATACCCGCCTTATAAATGTGTATTGGATTCACAGGATAGCGATTAATTGTAAGAGATGCTAAAATTATATCGATTAGAAATGAAAGAATGAAAGAAATATATTATAAATGTTCATTGTCATTGTAATAATGATTAATTACTTTATTCCAATCCTCTTCTTCCCAAATCTTTAAATGTCAACTGTCATTCATTACATTTTCCATTTAATTTATTTACAATCATAATTTCCAAAATTTGACTTCATATTTATTATCAGCAACGTGAAGACTCCTAAAAAATGAATACCATTTTATTTGTTGGAAATATTTCGAAAATCTCTATGCAGGAAATTTAATGATTATTCGCCATGGCGCCATTTTTTAGCTCTACTGGAGCCGCGATTTTTTTTCGAAATTTGACTTCGAATTCGTGGTCAGCGACCCCAAAAATCCCCGAGTACAGACTTTCACCCGAATTAAATACGTTTTTGACTTTGGTCGGCTTTTTGGGATTTGGGACCACTGTGTGTTGGCAAAAACTTAAATTTCACATCTCGAAACTGATGTTCACTTTATGACTGAAGTAGAAAATAAATTTGAAGTTTTTTGTGAATTTTTAGTAGTAAAAATTCCATATTAGATACCACATATTATATTTTAAAGTTTCGGCATCAGATTCGTAATCAGCAACCTCAAAAACCTCTAAGAAATAATTTTTGTCTATATACAATGATTTTTACTTGCACAAGTCCGCCATTTTGGATCCTCCATTTTGTATTTTTAATTTTCAATATCAGATTCATAATTAGCGATCTCAAAATCCCCTAAGAAATAATTTTTGTCTATATTCAATGATTTTTGCTTGCACAGGTCCGCCATTTTGGATCCGCCATTTTGAAGTTCTAATTGTTTACATCAAATTCGTAATCAGCGCCCTCGAAAACTTTAAAATAACAATTTTTACGCGAATATATTAAGTTTTCGACTTTTGGCCAGGTTTTTGGGA
>NW_011961290.1:0-2284 GCF_000949405.1 Vollenhovia emeryi
AAGGTTTAGAAGCGAAATCTAATTTTTTTCAATTATTCTTGAAAGTGTGCAAATTAGAAATTTGCACATTGCTTCCTCATAGAGAAACGTTTAGGAGCGAAATCTAATTTTGCACGATGTTTCTTGAAAGTGTGCAAATTAGAAATTTGCACCTTGCTTCCTCATCATTGAAGCGTGCAAATTGGAAATTTGCAAATTTCTTCCTCATCATTAAAGTAGGCAAATTAGATATTTGCACATTGCTTCAATTGTTATGGCTTTCTCATAGATGAAGCTTTATGAGAGAAATCTAACTTTACTATGATGTTTCTTGAAAGTATTCAAATTATTCTTACTTTGCTCTTAAAGCTTCCTCTATGAGGAAGCCATAATAATGGAAGCAATGTGCAAATTTGTAATTAGAAAAAATTAAATTAAAGTAAAGTGTGCAAATTAGAAATTGGCACATGGCTTCCTGTTATTGTATATTCATATTGCTGCATTGCAACATTGCTGCACTGTTGCATTGAAATATTGCTGAAGGCGGACATTCTAATGTTGCTGCAATGTAGCTACAATATTGCAGCAACATTTCGCAATTTTGCTGCAATGATGCAATCTTTCAAAACAATGTCTCTGCAACGTTGCTGCAATATTTCCGTGCTGTATGGGTGAAGGTCATACTGATATTACGGTGAAATGCGCCACTAAAAACGATACAACTTTAGTGTTTTACATTTTTTTCTATCTTGGATATTTAAAAAGTTATTCAGGAATTTCAACGTAAATATACATATATATGTATGTATAAACTGAACCCTTGCACCGATTATCGTCAAATACAATACCAGCCATCTCTTAATCACACTGAATAAATGTGCCAAAGTAGAAGGCGATATCTCAAAAATTGCGGAGGTGAGAGCGCGAACAATTTTTGCGAACACACATACACACACACAGACTTTTTTTAAAAAATGTGTTTTTTTAGTTTTTAAAACATTCTAAACCCATTGGCAATGAAAACTGGAAAAAAATTTTTCGCATCGAAACAAGGCTTCCTCTATGAGGAAGCAAAATTTTTCGCATGAAAACAAAGCTTCCTCTATGAGGAAGCAATAGAAACATTTCAGAAAAATATTTCGTAATATTTCTGAACTATTTCAATGAGAAGGATCGTAAATGATTTCGATGAAACATTTCAGAAATATTTCTGAATGATTTCTATCTTACATTTCACTATTAATTTCCAAGTTATATGTTGGATAGTTTTCAATAACATATGTTTTAGAGATTACGTACGAAATATTTCTCTGAAATGTTTTGTAATATTTCTGAAATATGTCAGCGAGAAGGATCATAAATGATTTCGGTAAAACGTTTCAGAAATACTTCTGAATGATTTCAATGTTACATTTCAATATTAATTTCCAAGGTATCTCTTGGAAAGCTTTCAATGACATGTGATTTTGATGAAACGTTTCAAATGATTTCAATTTTACGTTTCTGAATGATTTCAATTTTACATTTCAATATTAGTTTCCAAGTTATCTTTCGGAAAGCTTTCTGAAACTTGTTTTGCTGTGTGGGTTGTTTTCATGCGAAAAATTTTTTTCCAGTTTTCAATGCCAATGGGTTTAAAATGTTTTAAAAACTCAAAAAAACACAATTATTTAAAAAATGTGTGTGTGTGTGTGTGTGTGTGTGTGTGTGTGTGTGTGTGTGTGTGTGTGTGTGTGTGTGTGTGTGTGTGCGTGTGTGTGCGTGTGCGCGCGCGCGCAATAATTGTTCGCGCTCTCACCTCCGCAATTTTTGAGATATCGCCTTCTACTTTGGCACATTTATTGAGTGTGATTAAAAGATGGCTGGTATTGTATTTGACGATAATCGGTGCAACGGTTCAGTTTATACATACATATCTATATATATATATATATAAGCACCGGGTGTCTGTCTGTCTGTCTGACCGCGAACTCCTCCCGCATTTGTGGACCGATCTTCGTGCAACTGGTCTCAAAATTTTCCAAATTTTTCGGGGATTGTTACTATGGGGTTTTTTTTCGAGTTTTGCCCACCCACGCACCCACCCACGCATTCGAAGTGTTTTTTTTTTGTTTCACCGGGAACTCCTCCTGCATTTGTGGACCGATCCTCTTGAAACCGGCTTTGAAATTTTACGGGGGAGGCTGGTAAGGGGTTTTCTTTAACCACGCATTCGCACTGTTTGTTTTGGTCGGACTGCGCATGCGCAAATGATTTCCTAAATTTTTCTGGGATTGTGACGATGGTGTTTTTTTTCAAGTTTTGC
>NW_011961291.1:0-2284 GCF_000949405.1 Vollenhovia emeryi
AGGTATCGTAGGCTCGTTCTACCAAATTGACACTTTTCTCTGTTGATCCGTAGGTTGGCGTCCAGTAGTCGCTGCAAGACTTCTCGTAAGTTGTGGAGATGCTCGTCGAATGTCCGGCCTAGTACGACTATGTCGTCGAGATACGCGAACGCCCGAGGCTCCATATCCGGTCCGATGATTCGGTCGAGTAGCCGTTGGAAAGTGGCCGGCGCGGCGTGTAGCCCGAAAGGCATTACCTTAAAGCGAAATTGCCCCCGTCCGGGGATTGCGAATGCGGTGAGTGGTCTACTGTCCGCGTGTAATGGTACTTGCCAGTACCCGTTCCGGAGGTCGATCGTCGATAGGTACCGTGCGTCGCGGAGTTGGTCCAGAATGTGTTGGACCGGTGGTAGTGGGTACGCGTCTTTCTCTGTGACTTCGTTTACCTTGCGGAAATCGATGCAGAAACGATATCGACCGTCTTTCTTCCGGGCTAGTACTATTCCGGAGTTCCAGGGGCTGCTGGTCGGCTCGATGCATCCCTCGCTCAGCATTTTGTCTATTTCGGTGTCGATAATCTCCTGCATTGCCGGGTTGTAGGTTCGGTATCTCTGGCGTATTGGTTCTTGTCCGGTGCGGAGGCGGATCCGGTGTTCCGTCATCTGTGTCGTTTTGTTCGTTAGTTCGAACTTCGGTAATAGTTCTTCTAGCAGCTCGTTTAGTCGGCCCTGCTGTTCCGGCGAGCACTCGGTCAGTCCGTTTTCTCGTTCGTCTCCGTCGGTTGGTTGGAGAGCGGCTATTCCGGGTAGTGTCCACTGGAATCCGGCTTTGTTGAGTAGGTGCATCCCCGCGATCACGTCTACTCTGAGGCCGGGGAGGACGTGGAATGTGTGTGTTCCGCGGTATCGTCCCAATTCTACTTCTATTTTTATTTCTTCGCTAATCGGGCTGATCTGGCCATTGGCTAGGTGCACGGCGGTCGTGATGCGGCGGCTGCGTCCTCGGTGTCGTATTCGGTTGGCCACGTCGGTCGAGAGGTACGAGAGCACTGCTCCGCAGTCCAGCAGTGCGTTGTATTTTCCCTCTTGTATCTGAATGTGGCCCATCGGTCGAGGGTCGGTGCGGTCGTGGTCGGGGTTGATGCTGGGCAGATAGCGTTTTAGGAGGCGTCGCTGGTCCCTGGTTCTTCGGTGGGCCGGGGATTGCCCTTCTTTCCCTCGGCCCCTAGCGAGTTTCCCGACTGTGTTCCGTGGCAGTCCCGTGTGAGAACCCCTTCTTTCCCGCACTGGGAGCAAAATAGTTTCGGTGGCCGTCGGCAGTAGCGTCGAACGTGTCCTCGCTGTCCGCAACCCCAGCAACAGTCGCGAGGGTTGTATCCCGGCGAAATGGTCGCGGCGTAGGCGTCGGAGTTACCCCGCGGCTTGATGTTTTTGGCGGGAGCCTGGTACGCTTTTTCGTAGCGCCGGGCCTGTTCGTATTCGTCGGTCCTCTGTAACAACTCGGCCATCGTCTGGAAATCGCTTCGCCTGATGTAGAGGTGGTATTCCGGTCTTAAATTGTGGTATGTCCTCTCCAGGCGGTCGGCTGGTCGCATGTTTCCGTGTCGCCTCATTAGCGTCTGTAGCGCGGTGGTGTATTCTCGAGCGTTCTCCCCTGGCTCTTGTTTGCGTCCGGCGATGGCCTCCTCCAACTTGAACCGTGATTCCGTCGGGGCGTAGAATTGCCTGAAACAATCCTCAAAATCTCGCCAGCTCTGCCAATCGTCCCGGTTATTCCGGTACCAGAGGAGGGTGGAGTCTTTGAATAGGAGTGGGAGGCACGGTCGCAATTGTTCCCGTGTCATCCCATAGCTGGTGCGTAGGTCCTCCAGCCGCTCGAGGAATGCGATCCCGTCTTTCCCGTCGAATTGACAGCCCCATTTTCGGACGGTGTCTAAGATAGCTGCCGTCTCGGCCAATCCCTTCGTGCTCTTTGGCCGCAGCGGTGTCTGGCCGGCCTTTCGTTCTATCTCGTCGTCCTGGTCGTCCTGGTTATCGTCCTCGGAATCAGGGAGCGGGGACTTTCGTGCCTGCCGTACGCTTTGCAGAAGCCGGGCGCGTAGATCGTCGCGCTTGCCGTCGGTCGGCAGTGCGCGCTCTTGCAGCGCCTTAACTAGCTCCTCCTTTGAGAGGGCGTGCACCCATCCGGTAGGTGTCGGCGTTGCCATGTCGGCCGTGTTTTACAATTCTTTCCTATAGCGCCCTAGTCTCTTACTGTTCGCACCCGTCGGTCTTTCACTCTTCGAGTCCCTGTTCGGGCGCCATTT
>NW_011961292.1:0-2286 GCF_000949405.1 Vollenhovia emeryi
CATGAGCGGATCATGTAGTAAAATGTAGTTCGACAGTGCAGTCGCACCACGAGTGACAGAAATGTCGTACTCCTAATTAAATTCCGAGACATTTTCTCTGTCAAAATCTCCGAAGCTTAGTTTTTGCAATTATAAAATAAATAGTCAGTGAGTGAGTGAGTGAGTGAGTGAGTGAGTAAGAGAGAGAGAGAGAGAGAGAGAGAGAGAGAGAGAGAGAGAGAGAGAGAGAGAGAGAGAGAGAGAGATGTGCGTGTGTAGCTGATCGCTCAGCTGACCGCCCCGCGTAAGCCGCCGCGGCGGTGCGCCGCTCCTGTCTGCCTCTTGTACTCGGCCAGTTATTCGCTGACTATTTCTTTGAATAATTTAAAAACTAAGCTTCGGAGAACATTTTGGTAAGAGAAAAATCGTCTTAGAATTTAATCAGGAATACGACATTTCAGGGACACTATACCTATTTTGAATCACCCTGTATATACTAGAAATGATAGTTTAAGTATCAGAAAAGCTCACATTTAAGTGATCGTTATGATCAAAAGAAAAAAATTTGGATCGGGTAGTATACTGCAGTTATTAAATCGGCTTATAAGCCGCCGTGTAAACGTAGTCATTGTTAGTTAGACTAGGAAGGAAGTAAGGAAATACATTTTCTACCTAACCGAACATTGCAATCTTCATTGAAATAAAGTATACATATATGTAGGTATTATATATATTTTTTCAACTCCAAATAAAATTATTTGTAATAATTTATAATCATTTGAAATCTGATGATTACATATGCAATCATATGAAATCATTGTGTAATCAGATGGAATCATTAATTTTACCAAATTATTTCACATGTAATGAAGAAAATTATTTACAATCAGATGAAATCGTATGAAATCAAAGAAATCATGCAATCGGTGGGACAACATTTATGCATGCACGCACGCATGCATATTACATATAATACAATAAATACAAGAAAATGTATATAAGAAACTTACCGCTATTGCGTATCCATAATTTTTGTCTTGCGTCTGTGCCTGATGGAAATCGAAATAAATGCGATCCCGTAGAAAATCGACTATTGCGGCAATTTTTATACGCACATTTATCATAAACACTTTTTTTCACACTCTCTAAACACTGATCACTCATCGTGATTTTTATTAATTTCTGCTCGTACTTATAAAAATATTATTTATTAAATTTAAAATTTTGTGCTATCTAGAAATAAAAATTATCTCTCACCACGCTTAAAAAATAATACAAAAAAGAAAAAGCGAGAAAAGAAAATGAAGCAAAAAATAAAGATTATTAATAATAAAGATTATTAATAAACTACTTTTGTGGACAGTTAAGTAGTTTTTCAATTTCACATTATTAATACTTTGAGAAGTATAATAATGTGAAATCGAAAAACTACTTAACTGTACACAAAATTAGCTGCATCCAGCTGATTATCAATTGTGTTGTGTAACACAAATTGATGCCAAACCAGTCGAGACAGTGTCTTCGAGAATAAGTAATCGGACAGTATTTCAACTAGATAACAAATAAAACCTGATACGAATTGTATAATCGTAGCAAATCGTACAAGTCTTGACAATGCTTCAAGTAGAGAGAGACTCTTTCAAAGGTTAATTATCACTTCGCTGGAAGAACAGGAACTGTGTGTGTGAGAGAGAAAGAGATTCTTTTCCAAAACAACGCAGCGTGGAAACATCCTATCGCATGGCCCCCTACAGAGTGGGGGAGTGAGGGCAATAGCATCGCGCTACCGCAGTCCGCGCTTCGTGAATCGTCACTTGTCAGTCGCGTGTCAGTCTGTGTGTCGCGGAGAGCCCAGTCCGTGTGTCAAGGAGACTATACGCTAATGTGAGTAAATAATTTTACATATATACATATACATTTTTGTAAAAGTATGACTGCGTTCTGATATTCACTGGCAGTACTGACAATCTATAATTGTGTACGGAACATAAACAATACATTTTCAGTACTGCTACTTTAGTGAATATCGGAACACAGCCCTAGTCTATAAGTTATTCGGGTAAATGTGCATAAAAAGACCCCACCTTCCGATGACCTTGATCTTGACATATGTTGTCAAGGACACCCTCCTGAGTAACTCTTAGAAGTTTTTAGCCGGCGGTCGTTATTCGTTAGAAAGTTATTAACAAAAAAGTTTGGGGTAATTGTGCATAAAAGCGACTTCCTCTCCGATTCGCTTGATTTTTAAATATGTTGTTGGGGATGTCTTCCCGAGTCATTTCATATACATATATACAGTGTGGGCCA
>NW_011961293.1:0-2286 GCF_000949405.1 Vollenhovia emeryi
TATGTCTAGATATGTACTTTTCCTCTTTCCTTAACTGCTTTAGAATAATCTTTCGACGATACTACTACCGTCCACGTAGGAACGGATCTATTGATTTTATACATGACATACAATATGTGAAACCAGCAACTTATATATTTATATTAATTCTTGCGATCACATTCATAGTTAATTGATTTATAACTTGCTAGTTTCATATAGTTGATATACAGAGAAAGAATTAATTCTCAATTTATTATATATATGTATATATATTTTTATTGGTAACCTTTCTCTCCCTCTCTCTCTCTCTCTCTCTCTCTCTCTCTCTCTCTCTCTCTCTCTCTCTCTCTCTCTCGCTGCAAATCTTACGCACTATGTCACTCACTCTATAGAGAAATAATAATTATACATATACAGGGTGAGTTATAACATTTGTCCACGAACTCGTGAGAAGGTAGAACGGATCGAGATGAACAGAAAAGTCCTGAAACATTGTGCAATTTTCGCAATAGTTAACGAGAAAAAAATTATCGAAAATCGTCGTCTTTGCCCTGGCAGTTGCCGGCGAGTTGTTTACGTCGCCGCTCCCGCGTCTCGCGTCCCCATCCCTCGCCTGGCAATATCGATCGCCGTGCGGTCACATCTCGCTACGCGCTCGAATTGGACAGTGGGCAGGGCAAAGACGACGATTTTCGATAATTTTTTTCTCGTTAACTATTGCGAAAATTGCAAAATGTTTCAGGACTTTTCTGTTCATCTCGATCCGTTCTACCTTCTCACGAGCTCGTGGACAAATGTTATAACTCACCCTGTATATATTTTTTGAAAAATTAATTTTTAATTGTTTTTTAAATAAATTTACATTCTTAGACTTTTATAATTAAAATTTCATAGAAAGTAGAGTATATAAATTTGAAAATCTTTAATTATACAAGACTTACTTGGCTCTTTTCACATATTTCCTCTCCCCGCCATTCTGTTTGCTTTAAAAAAATACTTATTATAATTTAATAATATTATTATTTTTCTAAAATTTTTTTCTAAAAAGAAATTCTTCATTAATAAGCCCTCTCTTTTTATCCACTCTCTAGCAAAGAATTATTTATTTATGTTATTCTATTCTATTTGTAAAATATACTGTAATAATTCTTATTTAATTTGTAAATTAGTAATAACAATTAAGATTTTAAAAATTCTTTAATATATTATATTGACTTGGTTCTGATTTACAAACTTCCCTAACTCGCCATTCATATCGATTCCACTACAAAACATAATTACGTATGTTCACCTTGGTAATAGTTGAACTTTCATATAAATATAAACTGTCAATTTCTGTTGGGTACTATTATATTATATATTATTTTATAAATCATTATTTCGAACCGCTTTGCCAATATGGAGGAGAGTAGCCTAAATATTAAGGAAGACTTTCAAAAAAGTAAATATTAAACAATTAGTAATTATTTTAAATTTTACTAATTTTATAAAATTTAGTGATGGACGATGACATGGACGAAATCCTCTTGAACGTTTTAATTCAATACGAAAGAGACCATAATGATTCCCAGGATAAGGAACGAGTAGAGAATATCGAATATAATCCTACACGGTAAAAACTAATTCTTATTTTGTGATAAAAATATAATTATTATTATGATTTATTTCTTCCCATTCAGAAATTGTTCATTATAAAATTAACTCTTTAAATGCATGGAGTATTAAAATATTTATTTATAATAGTTAATTTAATATGTAAATTTCACTGCATTAGGGCATATATTTATAATTACTAATAACAAATTCGTGGCTTTATAGAATGGACGTTGAATCTGGATTGGAAAAACATGATGAAAAACGTGTAAAGAATACTAAACGACGAGAAAGGAAACGAAAGTTAAACCAAGATTTGGAACATCCTGAAAAATGATAGATTTTATAGGAATCCGAATTTTTAAATTTACAAAATATTTAATTCACAGATTATATTTGAACAATTATATATATTTTTAGAATTTAAAATATAATTTTGAATATCTTCACCTGCTCAAATTTAATTTTCGCTTTATCAATTATTAGAGTATGATATTTATATATAACGAGAGATATATAAACGAGAGATCGCGAGAGAGAAAGAGAGAGAGAGAGAGAGAGATCGCGAGAGAGATAGAGAGAGAGAGAGTATGAAGTGATTTTCAAAATATTTCTACGCGATTAGCGTAATAATTACTGACAGTCCTGAGGGATACCATATGTGTGTGTGTTTGTGTATGCGTGTGCGTGCACTTGAGCGTGCGTGCGTGC
>NW_011961294.1:0-2286 GCF_000949405.1 Vollenhovia emeryi
TTTTATTTCTCGCGGTAATTCGACATAACACCCCGCGTGCAGTGGATTGTACATGTTTACGTTAATTGTCAAATTGAGTATACGCGATAACGCCCATCCACTATCGCGTTCCTGAAACTCTTCAAGGGACGCTAAGGTAGGCTCGATGACGCGCTGCTCGTACCACTCGCGCAAATCTGTTGTACGAAAGAGTCCACAGTTTCGCGTGTTGATACTTTTGTTCGCGCGTTTTTCACATGCTGCAAATTCACCGTTGAAGACAGTGTTCACTTTTTCGCTGTTGCGTATTTGTAAAACGTCATGCACTCGCTCGAGCACTATATCGCAAGCGTCTTCCAAAAATTGTCGCGGCTCGATATAGTTCGTGTTAATCACCACACCGGTCAAAATACGATTTTTAAACGCGGTATCGATTTCTCGCCAAGCGAGTCTCTCCGCACCGCCACCCGCATAATTACCACCGGTGTGTATAAAGCGTCTCTCCAATAAAGTCTTTGCGCCTACAAGTCGCGCGATGCTCGCCGCCGCAGATTGCATGTGTCCGATCGAGAGCCGAGGACGTTTGACTCGACCGTGCTCTTCGAGTTGTTGCACGCACTCGTCGCATCGCTGCACCCACGCGAAATATTCACCCAAGGTGGTGACTCGGCTGGATTGCTCCACCAGATCTTGCTCTCGTTGCTCCATGTCGCGCTAACGTCTTTTCACTCATACACTGTTTTTTTTCTCGATCTCGTATAAAATCTCCTACTGTGGTACAGCAGGCTTCCGGACCGTTTATATACCATAAAAAGTCGCTGTCAGCAGCCAGGTTTCGGCGCTTGACCCCGCGACTCATGCCATGGATGCGCGCAGCTGTGGTATCGGCGCTAATCAAAGGCATCTCCGATGATATCTATTACATAGTCATCAGCCAGGTTTCGGCGCTTGACCCTGTGACTCATACCCGTCCAGGTGTCAAAAATGACAGGTCAGCATCTAGATCGCGGTCTCCTCGCCGCGGAGTACCCCCCTCCCCACACTCCCCCTCGCCATGGAGTACTCCCCGCGCCCCGCTCCCCCCTCGGAGCTCCTGGGTTAGAATTCCCTATATACCCCTACTGATGATCATAGCGCTTTCTTAATAATAATTGCAAAACGAGCAAGCAAATCGTTTTAAAACTTCGCAGAAAACTTACATGTTTGAAAAACATGATACAAAAATATAATTTTTAGCATTGGTTTTAATAGTTTTTGAATGATTTATTATTTGTCTCAGTTCCCGTAAGACCCTATGTTAAAATAGCAATATTAAATAATTAGTAACTTGTAAACGAGTAAATAAAAAGAGTATCATACTGCATCTCTGCATCATTTCATACTGCAACTCTCGTATAATTTCTAGATTTCTAAACTGTTGTTCTTAAAACATATGGTCGAACGTTATCATGAAGCAGTAATAACTCCACGTCTATTGAGCTGGCATTATTAATTATTCGTTCTTGAAACCTGTACGGCGATTCTGTGACTTGCTATCGATAGTTTTCGGTATCGTTAACCAACCTATGAAAGCTGTGCTTTTAACATCTTTGCTGTCGCTAGCTAATTTCGATACCGAAAAACATCGATAGCAAGTTACAGAATCCCGGTACTGGTAAAATCATTAATGCCAGAAAATACTGTTCTCAGATGGAGGAAATGCACCAGCAATTACGCTTTAAGCAACCTGCAATATGCATATTGCTCTATTATGATAACGCTCGACCACATGTAAAGGACGAGGGGTGAGGGGCGAGCGGTGAGGGGCGAGCGGGGAGTGTTTACTGAAGCTCGCCGCTTGCTGCGTGACAACTTTTTTTCGGCGCGTCGCTCCACCTTTCGCTATTAGATGATGCCCCACCGTTGCCTGCCGACTCCGGCCTGCCGCCGTCTACGCTCTCATTCGCACAGATATTAAAATTAATTTCTCAATAACTATTGCGAATTTTGCAAAATGGTATAGGACTTTTCTATTCAGTTTGCCCCGGTCTATCTGCCATTTACGGGTGATACGGGTATTAGGACACACCCTGTATAACACTAGACCGCCAACTCCCTTATACTCGTCCATAAAAGTTGCTTCCAAGCATTATGTATTACATAGCGATCATGTGACGTGATCACGTGATGATTCCGGTAATATGGCCGATGCATTACCACATGTGATACCGAGTGATACGTGTCTCGATACACACGGGATATAAATATTAATATTTACTATGCCGGTGCGTTGTTGCCACAGACTTCTATACAGGGTGAGTCATAACA
>NW_011961295.1:0-2286 GCF_000949405.1 Vollenhovia emeryi
AACGATTCGCAGCAAAGAATCACGCGTAACTGCAAATTTCACTTTTCAGGTGCCTTGCCTGAAATGCAAAATCCACAATTATTACAATATTATTACAACTAACGCATTCAAACACACAAATACACACTTGACAGGATATTCTCGCGATAACAAATAATATTTTACAATCGTTTACTTGAATTTTCACTCATAAATCGCAAATTTACAGAATATCCTCGTTTGCCGCTCCGCAGCGGCAGCGCAATCACCCATACATACATTTCACACTAATATACATGTAAATTGTCATTCTTACAGCAGTTCTGGTACAGAACCGCGATCCATACACGCTTTTATATCTAACTTTCATTCATCCATTCAGAAATTACAATAAAATTCACATTTACACTTGACACATGGGGCACATAAACCCCCCCCCACCCGTCACTTTCATACAGGCATACCTTGTACATATAAATTCTTATTCCAACTTAAAATTAGCACTCCGGCACATCAGTTGCACAGCACAAACACTAACGGACACTAATAAATAGCGCACTAACACCGTTTCTTGATAAAAATCCTCGTCTTTGCTACACACACAAGTCCTGGAGATCCCAAGTGTCTCTGCTACTCCAAAAATCCCCTGAAATTGAATCTGAAACAGAAAGAAAGATATCACAAGCAAATTTCTGCAAAGAAACAATAATTGGAATATATTTTAAACCCGCAATAGGGACTACTCATCTGAGTTCCGTTGCTCCGAGTCTTTCTACTCTGCGCTCCGCGTGTGCGTCGAGTCCTGCTGTGAGTATCCTGCGCTATTCCTGGCGTCGGTCGACCTGGCAGCTCCTCCGGAAGGGTCGCAGCACCTGAAACAAACAGAATTAATATTCAAATAAATTAATGATATTACACCTCAAAGAAAAGAATGAATACAAGGATATAGTCCCTGAAAAGAAAGTGAATTATTAATGAGATATCTTCCGCCATCCTCGGCCCTGAAACAAACGACTAATTAATACACACATATATTAACATATTAGCATTAACGTTACATAAATAAATAAGTAGTAAAAATGAACACTTACCAATCCAAAACTGCTGTACGAGTGTGAATGGAGGCACGATAACAATTGCTTCAAAAACTTGTAAAACACATGTGTGCTATCTGGAAAAAAAATATTTTTGTAAAGCAGATAATCTCTCCTCCGCTTGAACCAAGTGTGAATGGAGGTACGATTACTTGTAAAACACAAGTATATGTGCTATGTGGAAAGTATCTTTTTGTACAGCAGATAATCTCTCCTCCCCTCTGGAACCAAGTGTGAACGGAGGCACGATAACTCGCTTCAAAAACTTGTTGTACAACACACGTGTGCTATCTAGAAAATAAATATTTTTGTAAAGCAGTAATCTCTCCTCCGCTTGAACCAAGTGCGAATGATTTTATCGAGTTAAGGACGCGAGTGAGTGTAAAGACACCAATTACCTATCGATAAATGTTTTCTCTTCTAATGCAAAAATAACGTAAATATTTCGTCAGCTAATTCACTGGGTGAATCGTCGAGCAGGCTATCAACGACGGAGGCCGCAATATAATAATAATAATTAACCACACATTCAATCGAGGATGGTTATTGGGTATGTATCTTAAGAATAAATCTTGTAAAATTCGTGAATTAGTACGACTGAGGATGAGGCGCGATTTTTTTCAAATACCGATCCTTGGAACAGTAAACAGATACTAAAACGTTATTCGGTATAAAATCAATTTTATTTTGACATTTTTGTTGATAGCAGAAAGGACCCCGCACAAAACACGGGGAAATTCGGTCCCAGCCAAATTCGATGAAACTGTGCCATTTTGTACTTCGAGTCATGCTGATCAAAAGTTGCCAAGGCACAACCCGATCCTATGAGTCGTTTTAGAGCTACAGAGGCTCAAAAGCTCGGAAATGAGGCCACGCCATAACGCTAGTTGTCCTAGACCTAGACTTGTTCTGGATTCTCATCGGTACGTGTGTGTGCGTGTGTGCGTGCGTGCGTGTGTGCGTGCGTGCGTGTGTGCGTGTGTGTGTGTGTGTGTGTGTGGCAGTAGTGATAAGGACCCTACGGTTCGTCACTCCCGTAGTATTTGACGACTCCAAACCCTCTTTACTGTGTGCGTGTGCGTGCGTGCGCGCGCGCGTGTGTGTGTGTATGTGTGTGTGTGTGTGTGAGAGAGTGCGTGCGTATTTCTCACCTGTATTTCATCAATTACATATAAAAATCATTCCACTCCCCAGTCTCAATTATTCTCAAGTT
>NW_011961296.1:0-2287 GCF_000949405.1 Vollenhovia emeryi
TTTAACGGTGAGGAGATACAGGATCTGTAGCCACATTATGCGCACGGCTACTTTTGGCAACATTGCGACTCGCGTTCGCTCTCTAGTGGTCACAATACGACGCAGCGCGCGACTTATATACTCGGTTGTTTCCGCAGCTAGGTGTCGCGCGAGCCGGGTTCGAGTCCCGGCGAGCCGTCGTTTTTTTTTCTCCGCGATTATTTTATTCTTTTATGGTGGTGGGTGGGTGTATGGGGGATCCATGCGGCTCACGTGTGCATGACTCATTCTCTGCGCTAGCTATACTAGGCCGGTTCTGGATCAAGAGTGGGGGTCATAAATCTTTTTGTTAGAAACACAAATGTTTACACACACACACACACACATAAATCTCTTTGTTCAACCACGCTCTGATATATGTTTTTTTGTTTCATCGGGATACTCGCACACGTATATATTATAGTACGCAGCGTGTGCTACTTATATACTCGGTTGTTTCCTATGTACGTCTCTTCAAGTGTACGCGATAGCCGCATGCGTTTGACGTCAGACTGTCAGCCGCGCGAGCCGGGTTCGAGTCCCGGCGAGCCGTCGTTTTTTTCCGCGATTATTTTATTTTTTACGGTGATGGTGAGGGGGATCCATGCGGCTCGCGCGTGCATGACTCATTGCCTCTGTTACTCTGCGCGATGGCGCGCCGTAGTAACCGAGGACGCCGCGTGGCGGCGCGGGAGCGCGGGTATGCTTAAAGTCACTAGATATATAAAGTACCGCAATCGTCCGCCATTTTGGCTCCATGACGCGGCTATTTCAAATCCATCCCAGACAGCACACGATATCCTATGGATATCGTCATTTTTAATACTCTCGAGACATTGTACGTCTCCAGAGATATTTGTACGTTCCAACTGTTTAATTTCTTTGCAGTATTGTATAAGATGATCTGCATCAACAGTAGAATAATTGCAATTTTTAGTGGTTTGAAATTGTGATAAAGAAATAAGGCGTAATGCCTGCTTAAATTCTTATGGCACGCCGTTTTGCTATTTAATACTATCATAAAAATTCTACCACATTAAATTGATACTAAAAGAAAAGAAATTATAATTATGACTAGACATATTTATAATTCATCGAATTATTGTTAAGCTATCATATGATTAAAAAGGCAGAAATAAAATTATGTCTAGACAAAATATTAATTCTGAATTTATTTTATGTTATAACGAAAATTTTTCAGGAATTAAAATTATGTACATAATTTTTATTCCCAAATTTTTATTAAGTACATAATTTTATTCTGGAATTTTTATTATGTACATAATTTTCATTCCCGAATTTTTATTATGTACGTAATTTTAATTCGTGGACTCTCGTAGGAATTATAATTCCTCGTATTCGATGCCTACATGTCCCAGGTCGCCGATGACGAGGTTTAAACAGCGCACTCCGTAGTTTCAAGTGTCTAGATGTATTGGTTTCTCGTACTCGATGTCTACGTGTCCCAGGTTGCCGATGACGAGGTCCAGATAGTGCGCTCCGTAGTTTTCGATGTCTAGATGTATTCCTCGTACTCGATGTCTATGTGTCCCACGTCGCCGATGACGTGGTCCAGATAGCGTGCTCCGTAGTTTCTGGTGTCTGGATGTATTGATACCTCGTACTCGATGTCTACGTGTCTCAGGTCGTCGATGATGATGTCCAGATAGGGCGTACCGTGGTTTTCGGTGTCTAGATGTATTAATACTTTGAATTTGATATCTACGTATCCCAGATCACCGATGACGGGACCCAGGCAGTATAGTTTTTGGTGTCTAGGTGTTCTAATTCTCCGAATTCGATGTCTACGTGTCCAGATTAGGATTTAAAGTATTAACACATCTAGGTACTGAAAACTACGGAGCACACTATCTGAACCTAGTCATCGACGACCTGGGACATGTACTAGGTGGGGTGAAAAGTAACCTCCTTGACCGCCAGAATGCGCTGCAATCGCAAAAAAATTATGGTGCCTTATAGTCCATTCATATTTAGGCAGACATGTCAAATTTCAGCGCGATACAGCCATTTGTTTTGTTTTGACAGCCGATTTTTGTTGACGTGTTTGGCATCATGTTGAGTATGGAAAAAAACGATTTTCGTTCTCTCATAAAACATTATTTTTTGAGAGGCAAAACGGCGAAGGAAACAAAAGAAAAGTTGGATAAATATTATGGGGCTAGTGCTCCTTCAGATTACACCGTGAGATATTGGTTTCGAGAGTTTCGTCTTGGCCGAAACTCCACTGCCGATGAAGTCCGCAGCGCAG
>NW_011961297.1:0-2287 GCF_000949405.1 Vollenhovia emeryi
TTTCTTCGTCATTGATACGTCATGTCACTTGGCCGATTAGGCCGACACTTGTTCCGATCGATGGTGCATGGCTTGGCTGGGCTACACTTGGCCAATTTCAAAGAAGTGCAAAATTGGTTGGATGAATAGTTTCGGTCCAAAGACGTGTCGTTTTATCGTTGCGGTATTCAGTATTGCCAGAGAGATGGCAAAAATGTGTAGCTAACGAGGGACGATACTTCAAATAAACCATTGCTTCCTCATAGAGGAAGCTTTGTTTTCGTGAAAAAAATTTTTTCCCAGTTTTCTTTGAAAACATGTTTAGAATGTTCCAAAACGTCCAAAAATCACATTCAGAAAAATGTCGGTATGTATGTATGTATGTATGTCTGTATGTATCCTTATAAGGTAACTCTAAATAACTTTTTAAATATGTAAGATGGAGAAAAATGTTGAACATGAAAGTTGTACGGTTTCAAGTAATGCATTACATAGTAATATAAATATGACCTTGAACGGCTTCCTCAAGGTCACGTAAAGATCACCTTGAAATTTGTAAAGGGAAACCCGTTTTTTTAATGCATATTCTTATTGCTTACCTCAAGAGCTTTCCAAAACACTATAATAAAGTATATTAGATACTTTCGGAGTTATGTGCTTTTGAAAGTTACATTATTGTCGGAAATCGCATTATCTAAGGTTGAGTTTTTGAATATGATAATATGTTCAACCCAAATTAAAATTTTTGTCGAGGACGCGGACGTGGCTTCGGACGCGTTCATTTAGGAAGATATATTGTATATAATAATCAATAGTTATACTTACTTCTTGAGAATCAACTATCAGGTGGTTGTAAGTAGAAATGCAATTAAATGCATGTAAGTAGAAATGTAATTTGTGGAGAATATGTCGGGAAAAAAATATTATTTTCCTGTATTCTATTTAATGATGCAATAATAAAATTACGTATAATTTATTATTAATATGTAACAAAATACATTTGCACTCTACATCTTCTATTGAAAAAATTTCTTTAAATTTCACGAATGTACTGCCAACAGTAATTCCAACCTCTTTAGATGAAATTGGGTAATTAAATGCCTCCTGTGGATCAGCCAGTTCATATCCCAATATGTATAAATTTTGTAATTTATTTATCTCCTCAATAACTTCTCTTTTCATTAATATTACTTTAATCCTAAAAATCTTTTTATTTTTCATTTGAACAATATTGTCAGGATGGACACATTTTATTGTAAAGTTATTCACTTTAATGCTGGACACAGTAATGTATTCTACTCCTTTATAATTATAAATGTCAGAAATTTTGTAGACACATTTCTCTAGATACTGTTTTCTTTTTATTTTTAATATTTTCCGCGATTCTAATTCGGACAGCCTGTTAATAATTTGCGTCAGAGGTTTTTTTGGTGATTTTACAAGTTTTTTAAAAATTATTATATAACTTTCACCCCAAAATGCGGACAGATCGCTTAATGGCATCTTGAAATGTTTTACATCGTCAGCTACATGAATTAAATAATGCATATTTAATACTTGAGACTGTTCACCATAAAAAGATGGTAATAAATGAAAAAATTTTCTTAAAAATTTTGGGCATAATTACAACGTGATAGTGTTACATTTTGGTTGTTTAACATACGACATGCTACAAATAAAAGTAAGAAAGTCTATAAAAATCTTTAGACAGTACAGTCTTCAACACTGTTGAGCTACAATGTAATAAAAAAAATCTGTATTGTGTCGCTTTCCATCTGCACAATATGCTTATGTCAAATTTCTTTCGTTGAAATTCACACGGTATGTCTGGAGTGATAGAAGCCATTACATCTTTCAAATACTATATCTCACGTCTTTTAAGTCCTGCAATACTTTTCTTAAATATACATTTTTCCAATAAAGCTTCCATTACGCCAATATACAGCAGGTGCATAGAATCAATGACTACACAATTTATTATGTCAAAATTTGGCAACTGCAGCAATGCTGATTCTGTATTATCCTTATGATGTTCTGGCCATGATTCGTATACTAGGGAAGGTTTTGTTCTCCGGTGTACTGTTGACACCTGGTATGCTGCCAGCCGACCTGTCCTCGGATTCATAGCGAAACCGCAGCGCCTTACTGGCCGGCTGTTCCAAGATCTCGACGTGCGGCTGAACGTACTCGCTGTCCATCGCTATGGTGGCCATAGAACCAGGATCCGTGGTTTGAATCACGTCGAGGATATCACTTATATTAATATCCCCCTCGCTTATGCCATTGTTCCATTACTGCGGTTCTCTAA
>NW_011961298.1:0-2288 GCF_000949405.1 Vollenhovia emeryi
GTAGAACCGCGCCCAGCGAGACCGTCGTGTAGTTTACGCGAATTTCAGACTTACGTTGTCTATCAGTCGTCGAAGACGACGGCGGCGGATTGTTTTCCTTCGGCTTCGGCTCTGGTGGCGGCGGCAGAGGCCCCGGTGGCAGCGGCGAAGGCCCCGGTAGCGGCGGCGGAGGCCCCGGTGGCGGCGGCGGTGGTGGCGGTGGCGACTGCAGTAATTTCAACACTGCGCGATCGGGCGGAGATGCTGTTTTATTGTGCATCTCCGCCTTGGCCATAGCGTCGGCCAATATTTGGTCGTCCGTGCTGCAATAAAAATCTTGTTAGGTTAGAGAAAAGAATATTATTGCCATTACTAGTACTTATGTGTTGTCCAAGTCGACCTCCATCCCGTTCGATGTTTGTAATTGATATGATAGTACAAGGTCTTTCAATAAGGACGCTCGACTTTTAAATGTAAATAAAACAAGTTGTGTGTGAGATATCCACTCCATTTTTATTTTATTTGAAAGAATATTTTATGGCATTAAGTGTGAAATATAACGTCGTTCAAATGTCCGCCGCGACTTTGCTTGGTGGCACGTATTCGGGAGTTCCAATTTTCGATGAATTTGTCGCATAAATCTGGCTGAGTTTGCTGGATGGCGTTCGTTATGTTGACTTTGAGGGCATCAATTGTTTGCGGTTTATTCGTATAGACGCGCTTGCCGTTGACGATTATGGCAATGCCAGTTTCGTTTTGAAAGAAGTACGGTCCGTACTTCTTTCAAAACGAAACTGGCATTGCCATAATCGTCAACGGCGAGCGCTACAGATCGATGATAAGCAACTTTTTGTGGCCTAAACTGGATGATATGGATACCGACGACATGTGGTTCCAACAGGACGGCGCTACGTACCACACAGCGTATGCCACGATAAATATTCTGCACGAGCGATTTGAGGGCATGGTAATCTCGCGCGGCGGCGACGTGAACTGGCCACCGAGATCGTGCGATTTAACGCCTTTAGACTTCTTCCTTTGGGGCTATCTTAAATCACAGGTCTATGCGAATAAACCGCAAACAATTGATGCCCTCAAAATCAACATAACGAACGCCATCCAGCAAACTCAGCTAGATTTATGCGACAAAGTCATCGAAAATTGGACCTCCCGAATACGTGCCACCAAGCAAAGTCGCGGCGGACATTTGAACGACGTTATATTTCATACTTAATGCCATAAAATATTCTTTCAAATAAAATAAAAATGGAATGGATATCTCACACACAACTTGTTTTATTTACATTTAAAAGTCGAGCGTCCTTATTGAAAGACCCTGTATTTAGCGCCGTGAACGCGCAGCGACACTGTGTCTCTTTATCGATCTAAATCCTTTCACAGTCGATAATGAAGACATTATTATCGACTTTGTAAGGATCATGGCCGTATTACACTAGCGGTTCGCATTGGCGTTGACCGTTGCGTCTGCCGTTGCCGGTGCTATTAGACCAATAGATGTCCGGCTATTCTGAAGCCGCGAGCCGCCATCGCCAACCGCTGTTCTCTGATGGTCGAGACGCAGCAGCCAACGACAACGCCATCAGGAACCGCTAGGGGTACGTTCAGAAACACCATCCGAGTATTCCCAGCGTATCATTCTATCATCCTTGTTTAACACATGGTGAGCATTCTTATGAACGCGCTCTAGTATGATATTCGGTGCGCGTAAACCGAAGTTTCATAAGTGTCGATGAACGTATGTTTTGTAATAAACATAACCCTTGTTCCAGATCTCGAATCGAGATTTCAGTCCGCGAGAACCGTGTACCTATCACGAGACACGGTAGTGTCTCGCGCCAAGTGTAAGCGAAGCTAGTACCACGCGCGCGAGACCGACCGTGTAAGTTTACGCGAGTACACGACTTGACGGGCCCTCAGATTTTTTTTTCTCAACAATGGCTGATCCCACGAACTTGAGACTGCGCTTAATCGATAGCTTGGGTACGATTTGCATAATAAAACTATTTTTACTTTTTTCCTACGTGCCCCATGAGTAGAGATATTGCAATGCAAAGTCCAAAAGTCTGAATTTTCACGTAATTTTTATTAAGAAACATCGTCATCGTGGTCGTCGTGGTCGTCGTGGTCAACCAGGTCAAAGTCCATCTCACTTTTCTGCCGCAACGTGGAATTGGCGCTGCTGTCGCGTATCTCACGTATAGCGTCTCGCGCCAAGTTTGAATAAGTCTAGGTGTATTAATATCCGCGTTTCCGCATCCCCGCATGTCTTTTCCGCGTCTCCGCGCGTC
>NW_011961299.1:0-2289 GCF_000949405.1 Vollenhovia emeryi
AATATTGCACATCAGATCAAAGTCAATCAATTTAAATCAGTAGCGAAGTGAATCAATAATGAAAACATAGATTTGCTACGTCAACTTGCGCTTAAATCATTCGATCGTATTGCGCTGAATGTAGCTGTTATATGTGTTAGAAAATTTGGCTGAGAAGAAAATAAAATTAATTTATATGGAAGGTTATAAACAAAATAAAAATAAATATAATAAAAGATTATAAATTGGATTCAAGATCAAAGTAGATTAAAATAAAGCTGCAATTAGTAAATTAAAGAAATCAGATTTTTATTTTATTTGCATATGTAATATGTATTTAAAACAATATTAGTAACAACATAATATATTTTAATATTTCAAAATTTGTATTACATTTATGGCACATATTCATTGCATAGATGGTGCTCATGGAAGAAATGTGTGATACAAAGCGATTTTTTACACCAAGAACAAATAATTACAGAAATTCCATCACATATATCGCATTTCAATTTGGAATGATCTTTGAAACAAAATTCAACTGGTGTTTGAAATTCTTCCGGTCTATTCTGTATATACCCACTTTTAAACCACGCAAATTTAAATAAATTTTGAAGCCTGGGTGACGAAAATTGGTTATGTGTTAATGATTGCAATTTCAGAATATTATTTCTAACTTGAAGATCTATTGCAAGATCTAACAATATAATGGTGTCGGAAAAATGTTTAATAAAATGTTTCCATAATCAGAAGCCGTATACATCTAAAAAATGGCTGAATTTTTCCCGTTGTACCGGCCGGAATAGTTAGGAAAATAATATCTGTCGCAGAATCTGGTCTCGTTTCTGAAATTATGTTGGGACAGTGTCCACTCCACGAATCTAATAATAGTACGGATCGTGGTCCGACATTTGGAAAAAAGACATCTTTCAGCCAAGTTTTTACATGATTTGATGTTAATTTGCCTGATTTTGAAGCTGTAACAAAAATATTAGGCGCTTTAAATAATGTTTCCTGCATTCTCGGACCAAAGGTTCTTGTAATTTCTTTCCATGTAATAAAAAGAGGCGACAACAATCTACCATCAGCTGAAATAGTCGGCTGTATGGTATAACTGTGTGTGGTTGCTGATATAGACTGTACTACAGATTCTACCTTTTTTACACCTTTATGTGCTAAGGTACGACCGAAATGAAATTCTAATTGAAATCCACTCTGATCCGAGTTATAAATGTTTTGCGTGCCATATTGATCAATATAATATTTTACGTTCGCAATAAATGTATCACACTTATTTTCCAAATCTGTTTTCGATAGCAATGATTTTTCGTTACAAATTTTGTTATTTTTCGAGACACGATATTGTGTGTACTTTTAAATCTTTTAATCCAGGATTCTGATGCTTTAAATCCTGAAGCATTTTCCTCCTCTTGGGCTCGAGAAGCCCATCGAGCGAGGTCAATATCGTGTATTGTAAAACCTTTCTCAATTGCTTCATTAAAACGGTTTAAAGTGTATTCAGATATTCTTTTTAATTTTTCTAATCTATTGCCGCCTTCACTAATTTGGATCTCGCATCGTCGCAATTGTCGTATTGATGAAACTTTTTTAAACCTTCTTCTAACTCCTTCAAGTGATCTTGGTCCTGTTATACCGCTTCTCCAATATTCCACGGCATGTCTTTTATAGTCATCCGATATAGTTGCTTCCACAGAACTACAGATAATTTCCTCCGGAAGATATATTTTACTATTATCTGCTTCGAATAAGTTAACCGATTCCGCTTCTGGGGCCTCATATGTATTGTAAAAATCTAATATATCTTCCTCTTCTAATTCGAATTGATTTTCGTCCTGTATTTCCAGTAGTAAACGTTGAATTTTTTCTTTGACTTCTACTTCCTCCGAAGTTGTCGGACTTTGTGGAAAGTTCAAATAAGTAAAAGTTGCATAGAGTAACATTATCACGTTGTATGGATTAAACAGCATCTAAAAAGTTATTAATATTAAACTTAATATTTGTTTAGAATTTTGGTTATATAAAAGATAATACGTACTTTACAATTAATGGAGTTGTCTTTTTATATGTATTAGTTCTAACGCCGCTTTTGTTTCTTTTCCCTTCTTTGATAATAAGGATGTGTAGCGCATCCAAAATAAATTAATTAATCAAAACGGAATAAATTGCGTTTGATATGTGGACTATGACAAGAGGAAAATAGTTTTACAAAATAGTGAAACAGATATTCTGAAATTTAAAGTAAACAAAAAGTTAATTTTATCAACTAAAAATAATTGTAGAGTTTACAAT
>NW_011961300.1:0-2289 GCF_000949405.1 Vollenhovia emeryi
TATATTATATAATTTATTTAATAACACAGCCCCACAAAATAAAAAAGTTGTCTGGCCCTAAGACCAGACCAGTGTATTCTTAGGGCCAGACAACTTTTTTTATTTTGTGGGGCTGTGTATTTAACACCCTGTGTATATATATATATACATACACAGTATATATATACATATATACAGGGTGTTAAAAAAGCATTTAGTATTTATATAGCAGATGGGGCACATAATATTGACAAAAAAAGTTACAGTAAACATAAGTCGAAAACTCAATCGTTTCTAAGATAAACAATTTTGTATACCCCTGTTTTTATTTAGATATCGTTATAAATAGGATGTACATTGTTCAAGATCCTTAAACAACTTTTTAAAATATATTTAAAATATAAATTCGAAACATATATTCCAAAAGGGAAAGAAATTACGATTCCAGCCTATTGTAACCTTTTTGATACGTTCGTATATTAAGAAAAAAATTTCTTTTATAGGTTGCTAAGGTTGTCGAAAATGTCAGAAAACGTTCTGATATATTTATAAGTAAGTGGGAATCAAGTTGGACTCATTAGCGATGACAAATTTTATTAAGAAGAGGTTTTGTCCACTCAAACAGAGCTTTGGTCCCACTGTCGCGCCGTGCGTCTCTGTACAGAAAAGTATACTTTTCTCGAAAAGGAGCAAATATGAGCAGATGCGCTTTAGTATGCACGTGGCGGATACCTTTACCTTTCCATTTATGAAGAAAACAGAGTGGGGCCTCGTGGGGCTTTTTTTGTAGCTCTCGAGGAAGCTTATAATTTTGCTACATGCATCATTACAATGGAGTATAACTTTTTTCTTTACATCCATCTGACATTCTGAATTATTACATAATATTTTTAAGATAAAAAGGTTCAAAGAAACTGGAAAAATTGCATTTTATTTATTTCTAATGTTTTCTAAGATTAGCAGACAATTGTATTACTACTACAATTTATGAAATCTTTAAAAGTCTCTCACAATGTCGGACTTTGAGCCTGGTCTTATCATTATTCTGACAATGATTCATATAATGACATCTGTTTTTATATACTTTGAACATTTCTAAATAACATTAAAATAATCAGACATCCCGACAATAACTTTTATTTTTGAGGTTTTGTCACCTCAAACAGACCTTTGGTCCCACCGTGCGTCGGTGTGAAAAGTGAAAATTGGAACCACACGTGTGTCGTCGCTTCCGACCGTTTTTGTTTCAGCTTTTCCTAATTATACATTTCTTTTACAGGCGACGTCTTGTACGTGGACATGGAACGAGTCGTCGAAGCACGACCCACGTCGCCGGATGAGGGTCCGCGCGTTATCGTCACGACGGCATTGGTGCACTCGCCGCCGCGCGTGCGCCACGACGTTCGCGAGCATTTGCCGCGACCAAGGCCGACGCTGATACCCGACACCCGACGCGATCACACCGGCGGAGACAGAAACGGTGCCTCCTCAGCGGCAAAGGCCGCAACCGCGCATAGTGTCCACGGTGTCGATTCCACCGCCGCGGAAATCGTGTTTAAATGCGAGCCGCGCCGAGTGGCGGAAACAAAATGTCAAATATGCCGTGCGTTTTCTGCAGCGTTACCCGCTTAACGCCGACGTCGACATGGTCGCTGCCCACATTGTCGAGGGAGGCCGCGGCCCTCCCTCGTTCGAAGAGGAGGAGGAGCAGCAGCAGCAGCCGCCTGCGCCGCTGCCGCCGCAGCAACGGCCGCGAACCGTTTCCTCGATCGCGATTCCACCGCCGCAGAGACTCTCTCCCAGGACGAGCCGCCTGGAATGGTAGCAGCGGAACGTGGACCGTGCCGTCCGCTTCTTGCGGCGTTATCCGCTCAACGCCCACTTTGACGCCGACGCCGCCGCCGATTGCCTCTTCTTGCAACGAGGGTGAGGAGGAGGACCAGGAGACTACGGAGCAGCGGGAGACAACGCCTCCTCTCACGCCGATAGAGCAAATAAATTTGCTCGATCCCCATGTAGTCAGCCTGGACTATTGGTCCGGCGACGACATCCTCGTCGCCGGGGACGTCGATTCCATCCTCGTGGCGTGCCGCACGATAGAGCCGTTCAAGTGCCGCGTCGTCACGAGGATCTACACGAAACCGTCGCACCCTCGCTTGTGTCAAAATTCCAAACTTACGAAATACTTGGAGCGCCGACGACGTTTCTTCGATTCGAGTCCCGACGACTCCGCCGCCGACGACGACAACGACGACGACGTGGTCGTCAACGTACCGACCAAGTGGTACGAGATCGAATGCGCCTCATGGG
>NW_011961301.1:0-2289 GCF_000949405.1 Vollenhovia emeryi
AAGAAGTAAACGGCATTGCGTTTACATTGGCCAATATTTCCTAATATAAAGTCAACATGGGGCATGGAATAAATGCACATGTATAAGTATGTGTTTCATTGTTATATCAGTGTAAAAATAATTTTGTAATAAACGAATTTTTATTACAATATTAGTGAGCAATCAATATATAAAAATTGGATTATATATAAAAATTGGATTAATATTATTACGCAATATTGGCGCAATATGCGAGCAACAATGAATCTAGTCGGTTCGATTTAGAGACTATAGTTGTTCTAGCTAGTCGCTTACAGTCGATTATTCTCCTCACACTTAAATATTTAGTTCTCGCGTTATATAATATACATATATTTATGTATTATGACGAAATCATTTATATAAGATATAACTTTTATCTTATACGAGTGGCCGAGGACATAAGATAGAAGACTGAAGAGCTGATGATCCCAGGTTCGAATCCAGCAGTGGTAAAACAAATTTTTCACATATGATATTTTAAGTATAAGATAACATTAAGAGATTAGAAGGTACTATTACTGATGTAGAGAGAATAAAAATATCTTAACAAATAAAAAATTTATTTTTTTTGTTTTGCAAGTTCTTCACTGTCTAGCCCCGGCTATAAGTACGAGTTATGGGTTTTTAAGTAGACGCTAGATAATTTTTCGCGCCTAATTACTAGCAGAAATGAGCGTTACATTAGGATGCGATTAATATTCAATGTATAAAATTGCATTAGATATATTGGCTTAATAACAGGAGATATCCACTTTACAATATTTAACCAATATTGGAACAGCAATACATAACCAATGTTTAACATTGGATATTCATTTTTTTCCAATATTGCGCCAATGTATTTTGCTACTAGGGACCTTTTTTTTACGAGGTGGAAATCCCTTCGGATCCCCCGCGTCTCCGGGGGGAGGGCGGGGGTATGCGGTGCACGTTAGCCGCTAAAACCACCCCGGTTGCCTTCTTCGCGCGCATATATGGCCGGGTCCCAGGAACACGATGTATACTACCGTTACCCGGCCGCGCTACTCTCCCCTGGTGTTCGGGGAGAGTCCTACCCTGCGGCCCACGATGGATGTGGGCCGCGGCGGAGTACAGGGCAACACCGTACTCCGCCCTTCCCCACGGGCCGATACCACTAGTGGGACCCCTACGCGGGGGCGCTCCACTCCCCCAGCCCGTAGGGGTCCCACTAGTGGTCTCAAGCATGGGACCATTTGTGGTGGGACCACCGTCCCCGTGCCCGCGGGCACCGCCAGAGATCCCTTATTTGGGTTCTCTGGCTCTGCACCTTTTAATCGCCTCTTACGACAGGCAGGTGATACCCCGGGCCTATTCGGTAGCGGAACCCGGACGCCTAAGACGGGGGGAGCAGCCAGCGCTCCCCCCCTCTTGTATACGTGGAGGGAGGGATCAGTCTGGTAATCGGGCATGAGCCCGCCGCACAGTGTTTCAAATCTCGAAATTTTCGGCGAAATCGAAAAAAATCGATATTTTTTTTTCATGTAAACGACCCTAAAATATTGTAGGGAAGGCTTTGCCGCGTACTAAACCGAAAAGCCGAAGGGTTAAACTCGTTTATTTGCTCTCGTGCATCAGTTCGAAGTTGACACTTTCAGAACGAGGCACGTTAGATGCAGTCGCTCCGGAATATTTGTGTTCCTTTGGAAGTGTATATTTTGTGTTTGGAGTGTCCGATCTTTACGGGACTTGATAGAGGGTAATCCTGAAGGTACGTAGATTTCAAATATTTATTGCTTTTTCATAGATTTTGGTTCGACCCGTACTAAAAATGACCTACAAAATCAGCCTTTCAAAATCTTTAATTTACGGTCGAACGTGCCGTACTGCAGAGCTACATTTTTTTATCCACATATATCCACGTTAATTCAAAATGGAATATGTAGATTAGAGTGTTATTTATCAAATAATTCAAAAATTGGCTGCAGAGAGCTGCAGACCCCCACGGAAAAAAATATATTTCATTATATACAGGGTGAGTTTTTTATCTTGAGACAACGAAAAATCTCGAGAACTGCACGTCAAATCAAAAAAAGTTTCAGACAAAAGTTGTATGGTTTCGAGGGGGCCATAAGACGGTACCATTGGTTTGACCTTGAAGAATTATTTGAAGGTCACATAAAGGTCACACAAATTTTTTTTAAATGGCATCCCCTATTTTTTTAACGTTTTGGAAAGCTCTCGAGGTTAGCTACAAGAAAATGTAATAAAAAATAGGGGATGCCATTTATAAAAATTGGTGTGACCTTT
>NW_011961302.1:0-2289 GCF_000949405.1 Vollenhovia emeryi
GTTTTCCCCCGGCCAGAGCCATATCCCGGTCCCCGGGAGTACTCGGTGCCTCCCCCAGAGATGGGGGAGGAGGGCATGCCCTACCGGGGTAGCCGCCGCGGGCTGAGGGGATATTTTTGAAATGTCCAATTTTCAAAAAACCCGGGGAATGGGGGGAAAACCCTCGAGGAGGAGGGCGCCGGCTCTGCTCCTGACTCCTCCGCCAGCCGCAGGTCGCGGAAGAGGCTGGGGAAGAGGGAGAGAGCGGCGAAAAGGGCTGAGGAGGAGGCCGCGGGTATGGGGCAGGAGCCACCTGCGGACTCCCTGGCCCGGGACAAGGGCCCAGAGGCCTCGCCAGAGTCCGAAGAGGGGTCCGACCGGGATACCTGGCTGGACTTCATGGATCTGGCCTATGCGGGCTGCCTGTCCGGGGACGAGTGGTTCGGTGCCATCTACCGGGAGGCGTTCAAGGCGGCGGATCGGATGACCGCCGAGGAGAGGGCCGAGTCCGCGCTGGACGGATTGGTGCAACATTGCCGCCGGTTCGAGCCAGCGACGACCGAACAGGGACTGGCGATTCAAGTCCCTATGAAGAAGAAGGACCCCCTCACCCGGGATATTGAGAGGGCGATGGTCGCCGTCTACTTAATGTGGACGGAGCGACGGAGCCGCCTTGGGTGCGTGAGGGTCCTGGAAGAGAGGATCAGGAGGGTGAACGAAAGGCTCATCCCTCCTGAAAGGGGACACAAGGGGACCCAGACCGGCTGTAAGAGGCGGCGGGTGGGGACCCAGGTTACCCCGGAGATGCGGGAGAGGGCGACCTCTCCCGTGAGGGTGAATGTCCCGAGGGGGGGTGTCTACGCAGACGCCCCCCCCCGCGAGACGCGGGGGAGGGCGACCTCTCCTGCGAGGATAGAGATGGTCGCGGAGGGGGTGTCTACACAGACCCCCCCTCCGCGAGAGAGGAGGGAGAGGGCGACCTCTCCGGCGGGGGTGGTAGGACGGGAGCAGTCCTGCCAGACGGAGGGGGGTGGTAGTAACCTCCCCCCGTTGGAGGAGATGAAGCCGGCGGCCCCTTCGGCGTGGCCGGGGGGCCTTCGTGAGGAGGTCATCCGGCTGGCCGAGGAGGCCGCCGACAGGAGGGTTCGGCTCCTCTTAGGAGCTCTCACTAAGGAGTGCCCGCGAAAGCGGGATGATGACGGGGGGAGGGAGGGAGGGGAGTCTAGCTCTGGCTCTCCTCCCACCCCCACGCAGCCCCGCAAGGGGAACAAGGGGGGAGGCGAGAGCGGGTGGGGGCTGGGGCGTCTGGAGGGGGCGACGGGCGTAGGAGCGCCTGTCGGTGTGCGCCCCCCCGCGAGCCGGCCGCCGCGGCCGTATCGCCCCTGGTTCCGAAGGGAACGGGAGGAGAGGCGACGTGGGCCGCCACTCTCCGGGCCGCGGGGGAGAAAGTCCCCGTGGAGGGCCTGGGGACTGGCGGTAGGACGCGCCGTAGGGCCGAGGCCCTGGGAGCAATGGAGGTCCGAGTCGCCCGGCCCGGGAAGCTCGCGTTGTTGCGGGTGACCGGGCTGGACGACTCGTCGACGGAGGAGATGGCCAGGACGGCCATCGCCCAAGAGGGAGGCTGCGGGGTGGGGGAGGTGGGCGTGAGCAAAATCACGCGGTCCTCTCCCACCCGGCGGGGGGGCACCGCGGCGATACGGTGCCCCGTGAGGGTGGCGCGCCAGTTGGCGCGCGTTGGTGTGGTGAGGGTCGGGTTTGCGTGGGCGAGAGTGAAACTCGCGGAGCGACCCGGCCCTCAGCGGTGCTTCCGCTGCCTTGCCGAGGGGCACGTGCAGCGGGGGTGCACCGCGAGGACGGACCGCAGCGGTAGGTGCTACCGCTGCGGTGCCGAGGGGCACACGGCGGGGGGGTGCCGGGGGAGGGTCCCGAACTGCCCGCTGTGTTCGGACCTTGGGATCCCCTCTCGGCATATCCTAGGAGAAAAGGGGTGCGGGGAGGCACCCCGAGGCGGTAGCGGGGGGGTGAGGGGTGACCCAACACTCCCTCCCGGCAGACCCCCTTGGAGGGGGTCCGCATCTGGGGGTGAGGGGACGGACACGTCGTCCTCCCCTCCTCCAACACCGGGCGAGGTTAGCCCGTTCGGGGGGGAGGAGGGGTGGGGGAGATTGGTCGAGTGCGTGTCTTGCACTCTCGCCCCCTGCCGCCTCTCACCCCCCGACACCTGCCACCGGGGTGCAAACCGGTGGCGAGGTGGCGGACCCCCCGGATGGCGGCGGGGATGCATTAAGGCACCCCCATGCTCCGCCGTCC
>NW_011961303.1:0-2290 GCF_000949405.1 Vollenhovia emeryi
GCACATTTACCAATTTGACAGCAGTACGAACATCTTTGCTACTGAGGATCTCAGCTTTACGCTCCTCTATAAATAGGCCCGCTCTCTCTCGATTTTTACATAGTTCTCTCTGAGGAAAGAGCAATATGCGATTCGTGCAACAGCCATTAACGATACGCGTTATGAATTATGACGACAGATTACGGTCGATGGGAGGGGATAACGCCGAGAAACGCAAGCATGGTACAATGCTGCCGAATACTATACGCGCAATCATTTGCAGCCCCTCGAATTGTGGTAAAACCAACGTTTTGATAAGCTTACTGGAAAGTCCACACGGTGTATGTTTCGAGAATGTGTACGTATACTCGAAGTCGTTGCAACAACCGAAATATCAGTACTTGGAAAAGCTGTTGACGTCTATCGATGAAATCGATTACTTTACATTCTCTAATAACAGTGACGTCATTCCACCGAGTGAGGCGCGTTCAAATTCAATTTTTATCTTTGATGACGTGGCATGCGATAAGCAGGATACAGTGAGAGAGTACTTTTCAATGGGGCGTCACTTGAACGTCGACTGTTTTTATCTCTGTCAGACGTACGCGAGAATACCAAAACATCTTATACGTGACAACGCGAACCTGCTAATCCTGTTCAAACAGGATGGTACCAATTTGAAACACGTTTACAACGATCATGTGAATGCCGACATGTCATACGATGATTTCTGCGCATTGTGTAGCAGTTGTTGGCGAGACAAATACGGATTCGTAGTGATAGACAAGGACAGCGCGCTTACAAACGGGCGATACAGAAAGGGATTTAACGTGTTTGCTATACCGCAAAACGGTTAGTCGTTGCCTGTATTCCGTTGAGGTAAAAAGCGAGCGGTCAACATGGCTGGGAGCGATGATATTAACAAGCGTGAAAAGATTGCTAGTGAGATTAAAAAAACGAGTGAATCAATTCGCAAGAAATATCGCGCTTTGAAGACCAGTAACATCGAGGACGATATTGCTGTGAAGACTCATTTTAAGCCAATCATTGAGCCGTTGCAAAAAATCGACTCCAGTGGGGTGCGTACGATTAAAGACGAACCGGATGATGTGGAAGCGATTGAACCGACATACGACTACAAGCATGAGAAGGATCCTATAGGGAGAAAGACAAAGGATAGAGAACGAGTGAATAGTTCGTTAATTGATTCCTTCGAATCAAAACAGTATAAATTATACGATGCATTGTCTACACCGGGAGCACCGTTGATAACATCTACGCCACGTGCTATACATCCAGCAACGATGGAGGCGGCGGCGGCGGCGGCGGCGGCGGCGGCGGCGGCGGCGGCGGAGACACCGATCGACAAACCTTTCGAACTCGAAGATGTTTTCGAAAACACGGGCGAACCGCTCACTGTATTAGCTGAACGCGAGATACAAACGGAAACGGGTCCAAAAAGCACTGCAGCACCTGGGTCAGCTGAGTAAAAAATATATCGAGGCTGTCTTACGCGGATCATCTTCCCAAAAGAGTGGCGCAAAGAATGATATAGATTTCGTGTACGGTGTTCATGTTGGCAAGGATAAACTGTTGCTTGGTGATAAACACTTCGAAGTGGACATCGATGATAACATACTTGTCGATGGCGTGCGATACAAAGGCACACCGGGTCTCTACGAACTAATTTTCAAGAGAATTCCAGATGATGAAGTATACACGGAAGACGATCTGCAAAAGTACAAGAGCATACTGCTGGCGACAAATGCGTATAGACGCAATTATAGCGCGCATGGTCAGATATTGGGTACCAGAGGATACAAGTACAAACATGTAATCGCACCGTTACTGCCGAACGAAGGAGTACAGACGCGATCTAAAATGAAATCTGGAAAAGGATTACCTAGCACTATGACGCTAAACGACAATGCGATCGATTACGTGCATTGGGACGATCCCAATGAGTTATGGTGCGATCCCATGGACGCGGAACGTGCGCAATGCGGAATTGGCGGAACGCTTGTGATTGGTTGATCCAGTTTTACGTTCGTTCCGCCGATTTCGATCCGCAAGTTTTCATTTTATCCGTAACGTGTAACCTAACCTTGATCCGCGGACAGAAGTCAGTGAACACAAGTCTCAGATATTATTTTTGAGATTGTGTTGTGCGCAACTCTGAAAGCATATGAGAGGGATTTCATACTATCCCCTGATGCTAAATAGCGCAATGTAATTTGGAGTCTAGTGTCAGGCGAAATAGGTTCATGAATAGCATGTTGTTTAATGATGACCGGTCTGACCAATGTCAATA
>NW_011961304.1:0-2290 GCF_000949405.1 Vollenhovia emeryi
CTACGGGTCATACATTGAGGCGAAGTGTTGAGTTGAACAATGTATAACCCCTCTATATATTTTATATGGTTCATGGTTGTAAGGACTCTAAGTTTCCTCTCTCATATATGTGCGTTCCCCTTCTACGTTTAGTTTAGTTTCTGTTCTTGTTGAGAGAGTATCCTACGGACATTTTTCATTTTACATTAAAGGTTACAGTTCTATAATACTTGTGTCATACCACTTCGTCCACTCCTGATCCAACTACCACGACTCTAACAACTCCATTATTTTTTCCAATAAAATCTTTAGTTTGATTTTTTAAGAAATATAACATTTTTTAATCAAAAACTAATGCTAAAGCAACTAGTATGTATAAATATCCGTTGTTTTATTTGGCGCAATTTGTTGATATCTTTTTATATTATTACTTTTGTAGAAAAGATAGTTTTGTAGAGAAGATATTTTTGTAGAGACGATATTTTTGTACAGAAGATTTTTGTGGAGACACTATTTTTGTAAAGAAGATACTTTTACAGTAAAGATATTTTTGTAGAGATTATACTTTTGCAAAAAAGATAGAGTAACAAAATATATTCGGTTGAATTGGAGCTTAGACTTGGTGCTTTTTTTACCTTTTTTTTAAAAAGGTAAGTTTTTTACGTGTAATCAGTCACTGGAAGCATTGCAACCGAGGTGACTGCCCTGTTTGTGTGCATATAATACAAGCGAATAAGAACAGGACAAATTCTGCGCAAGGTAATTGCACAGAACCGTCTAACATCTTATATCTTTAATTAGGGTGTCTATTACCGGAAAAAAATTTCAAAGAATTCCCAGGTTTTTTAAATATTTTATTCTTACAAATAAGTAGTCACCCTATTAACGTTTCGACGAGCCTCCACGCATATTCATGTTGTGTATGTATGCGTTCTTTTCAATAGCACCCGCGATACAACCAAATAATCAGCCAAATCCCAGTCCATCCGAGATGAGGAGGGCTTACGATGCTTTAGGCATACAATGCCCGACAACAACACCGGGATTCCTGCCTGGCCAAGGCGTTCGTAGGGGCCTCAGAATGCCAGCTCCCGGTATGGACCTCCAGGGATACTTGGCAACGTTAGATTAGCGCAACCTCAAACACAGAGTGAGTTACGCGGCATTTTATTATTATAAAAATCTATCAACTGTTTGCATTTCTCTTTTAGGTTTAAAACATTTTATAAATTTTATTTATACGAAAAGTATACTTCGTTATATTTTACTTTTCTATTCTGTAAAAAATAGCAAATACGACTTGTATAAATTTTTCCGCGAAAAGCAACAAGCGATGGGCGCCCATGTATGTTTCAGCTGCACCAGAAGAATCCGTAGTCGGTGCTGTACATGAAATAGGACGTAGCGGCGTCGCTCTAAACGTATCAATTCCTTAAAATTCCGATCCCGGTACGGTCGGAGTAGGCGGTAATCGGAAGGTATCCACGACCACACTCATATTCGTCGCATCGTCGCATCGGTAGCTGCGCCCAATGTACAGCAGTCCATTAACATGCAAACACTGTTCGGACAATATTAATAAATGAATACACATACCTACATTTTTTCTTTTATTTTTGTAATCTCGATTAAAATAAAAAACTTGAATTCTGCTTTCTCGAAATCGTGACTGACTACGTTGCGAATGTCATCGACACGATTGTTATAAAAATATACTATTAACTTTTTTCTTATGCAATCATAATACAAAATAACATATCAACTTCGAATTACAATCAAATAACACCTTTAAAACATTATTAAACATACGTGTGGAGATATTGCAATCAGCTGATCACTTCGCATATAGTACGATAAAAAAACAAACTGCCTACCGAGGGAGAGTTTTTTAGTTCCAACCAAAATACACAAAAAATTATAAAATGCAGATTGCGTAGCATTACATTAGTAATAACAATTCTATCTGATATTATAATAATATATGCATATTATACGTAACTTAAAAAGACCATAAAAGAAACAAACTATAATTTCTCTATGCCCTCTGTTCTCTTATTTAATATTATAGTAATACATACATGTTGTACGTAACTTAAGAAAATCATTAAAAATTAAAAAATTTCTGTCTTACAATTAGACAAGTGAATCATGTTAAAACTAATAAGCTTACTGTTCTTGATACAAACATACATATACTATTTACTTCTTTCGACTCTACGGGACATTCGTTTTATCTCTCTTTTCCTTGTGCTTGCTTTGTTTCTTTCAACAATGGAACAAAATATTTAATCGTTGACGTCTACCAGAACTT
>NW_011961305.1:0-2291 GCF_000949405.1 Vollenhovia emeryi
AAGGGTACCAGTCCTCATATTGGTTACTAATAAACTAAGTTTAATTATCTCTTCTAGAGCGCGGCTGTAGATCGTAATACGGTGACGTTAATGGAATTTATCCATTAGGAGGTCTGATACCACTTGTCATCGTGGGTTTTGAGAGTTTGACAGGTCATAAAAATGAAGAAGAATTGTCAGTTCGTAGAAACGAGGATTGTTAGTTCGTAGAAACGAAGATTGTTAGATCGTAAAAAGGAAAGATGGTTAGATTGTAAAAAGGGAAGATTGTTAGGTCGTAAAAATGGGAGATTGTTAAGTCGTAAAAATGAAGGGGAATAGTTTATCGTCCAGGCTGTGACCTCTCGTGGGTCGACAACCTCTCATTTCCTTACTGTCTTGCTATTGAGGGATCGGTCGCAGTGCTATTTTTAGAAAGAAAGAAATCGTGAAGTCCACTGGACGTAACAGTATTTTATCATTTTATTATTAATACTACCTCTACGTATCATTGTACGCAATAATATTATCAAATATATATAGCATTCGGCTATTTTGGCGACCGTCGTCAAAGTATACCAAAAAGTCGTCAAACTGATCGATACACATATATAAAATTATATGCGAATCGATCATTTCGACGACACTCACTAAGAAAATTTTTGCTTTAATAACTATAATATTTTGCCTTTATAATTTTTGTGCAATTGTACAAGCACACTTTCTTCTTTCATGCTAATATATTTTGTTACCCCTTATTATTAAAATACTACAGTTGCGTATCATTATAGGATACCACTTTCATGCTATATGTAATATTACGTGTACGTATGGTTTATAATTATGCGCTACCGCTTATAATATATTGATTATTCTTTCTACACTATTCCCATGCTATACATGATATTATTACCATATATACACATATACTTTATATTAACAATTATTTAAATTGCATGATATACCTCGGTGCAATTTATTATTTCTCGTATATCAATTACCTTAAGAGCTTATGTATTTAAAATTAATTAGCAGTTTGTACGTACGGTTGTTCATTATAAAATTTTAATTGTTATCTAGGGAACCATAAGACTTAGAGCTATAGTTATAAGGACCAAAATTGTAGAGCTCCTTAAACCAGACAGAAGTTGTAATATCAAAATTTTAAAATTATGTAATTTACAAAAAATACGTTTTATCTCGAGAAGTATGAGACTTGGATAAAATTCGAAAGGCTTTAATTTTACAATTAGCTTAGCTAACAAATACAAGAAGGAAATTATTTTTTTATCTTCATCGGTTTACAAATTAACAAATAAAATTTTGAAAATTTAAAATTAAAAATTATAATAGTATTTAATAGATCCAAATAACATGTATTACACTGTGAACACCTTAGAAACATTAACCGTTATAAAGTTACAACAAATTGTTTATATAATGTAGAATTCAATGTAAACAAGGGTATAAAAAAGATCCGAAGTCTCTACGTCTCATAGTTCACGAAAAAATTAATTTTAAAGAATCATTACCAGAGGAGCAATGAGTAAGAGAGAGAGAGAAGGTATAAGAGCGAGAGAGAGAGAGAGAGAGAGAGAGAGAGTGTGAAACTTTAATAATCTTTATTTTAAAAACGGTACAACTTAGGACAAAACTTACAGGACCAAAATTATAGCAATCATTAAGATCTAATAGAATGCGCAATAAGAATTTTTTGTTATTATTGATAAGTAGTAAAAATACGTTATATCTCGGAGACTATAAGGCATAAACAAAATCTAAACCCCTACAATTTTTCAATTAACTTGACTAACAAATACAGCATAAAGATTTTTCATCCATCTCTATTGGTTTGCAAAATAGAAAATAAATGTTTAAAATTTAAAAATTAAAAATAACGATAATTTGCAACGCATTTAAATAACAATTGCCGCATAAACAGAATTCCAAAAAGTTTAACCGTTGCAAAGTTACAATAAACTATTTGTATGGTATAAAACTCGGTATAAGTAAGTGTACAAAAAACACCCGAAGGCTCTGCGCCTTAAGGTGCGAATTCATGGCAGCGAGAAGTCGCTGGCGACTTGGGAGAAGTGGGGGAAAAGTGACGCCAGCGACAAGTATCCGTCGCTTGTCTCCCGCTACATATTCATGTGACGACAAATCGCTAGCGACTTGTCAGTTAAAATTGCTAGCGACTTTGATGTCAGTTAATAATTGCAGAGAAATAATTATTATTTGTGATAAAAATTGAAGAGTAGTGAATAAAAATGAAAGTGATAATACGTTCAAACGGGGTGTATACCGCTCAG
>NW_011961306.1:0-2292 GCF_000949405.1 Vollenhovia emeryi
CTACTAAGATTTCTCTGTTTACCGAGTCAAAGGCTGCTTTCAAATCCATGAATATCACCACCATCTTCCCATCTTTCTCTTCAATCTTCTTGTTTATCATATAGTTCAGTCCGTATATTTGCCCCACTGTCCCCCTGCCCTCCCTAAACCCTGCTTGACTCGGCGGCAGCATCCCCTTATTTTCCACTTCCTTTCTCAGCCTGTTCTCTACCATCATTGCATATATTTTATATGCTGTCTGTGTCAGTGTTATCCCTCTATAATCCTCCGCCTTCTTTCCTTTTCCTTTTTTCCATATCGGCACTATCACCCCCTCCCTCCATTCCTTCGGCCAGCCCTCTCCCTTCCACACCCTCTTGCATATTTCCCATAGCCAACTCCTCACCTCTTCTCCCCCATATTTCCATACCTCGTTTACTATTCCATCTCCTCCTGTTGCTTTCCTGTCCTTCAGTCTTCTTATTGCCCCCTCCATCTCCTCTCTGCTTAGTTCCTCTTCCTCCTCCTCCTCTTTTTTTCTTCTTTCCCCCTTTCCTCTAACCCTCCAATCCACCCCTCCTAACATTTCTTTAAAATACCCTTCCCATTCCTCCATTTTAATTCCCTGCTCTATCCCCCTTCTTCCCCCCTTTCCCTTCTTACCACCTCCCATACCTGTCTTTCTGTTCTAATCCCTTCTATCTCCTTCTCCCACTCTTCCCTTTCTTTCTTTTTCTTTTCCTCACACACTCTTCTGAACTCCCTTCTACTTTTCCTATATTTCTCTCCATCACCCCCTCTTCTTTTCCATTCCCTCAGTTCCCTTTTAGCTTCCTCTTTCCTCTCTTTACATTCTTCATCCCACCATCCTTTCCTTCTCCTCCCCCCTCCCAACTCCTTTTCTACCTTTTTCACTGCTTCACCCACTCTTTCCTTTATTCTCTCCCACTCCTCCCCTACCGTTCCCCCTCCCCTTCACTCCTCCCACAGTATTCCCTAAATCTTCTCCTCCCTTCTTCTGTCCAAATCCTTCTCCCTCCTCCTTTTCCTCCCCTTTTCTTTCTCCTTCCTTTCCTTCCTTCTCCTTCTATTTAGACTACCAGTGGTTGATGGTCTGAGTCTGTCTTTTCCTCTACTTCCATCCTCCTCACCTTCCTTCTCGTCTCCCTATCCCCTATTACATAGTCTATGACCGTTCCCTCTCTTCCTCCCGTAAAAGTCCACTCCCCTTCCTCATCTCCTTCCACATTCCCATTCATTATTGACTATCCTCTTTCCTCCAAAAAGCTACACAGTTTCCTTCCCTCCTTATTACATTTTTCATCTCTTGACTTTCTCTCCTTTTCCCTGCCTTCTGTCCCCTCCTCCCCTACCTCTCCTCCTTTCCTTCCTCTCCTTGCATTAAAGTCTCCACCTATCAACACCCTCACCCCTTCTTCTCTCTTCTCCATCCATCCCTTCAACTTCTCTAACTTCTTTTCCAGATCTTTATTTACATACACCCCTATTATTCTCCACCAGTCTCAGCCTAATTTCACCTTCATACCTATCATACCTTCCTCCTCCTCCTCTCCCCCTGTTTCCATCTCAATCTCTTCTCTTCTTCCCATTACCATTCCCCCCATCGCTCTTCCTTTCTTATTTCTTTTCCCGGCCTCCTGCATTTCCCATATGTATCCTTTTGGCATTCTCCTTCTTATCTTCTCCCATCCCTTCTTTTGCACCCACGTCTCACTCATCACTATTATGTCCCACTTTCCTATTCCCTCCCAGAACTCCTTGTCCTTGCTTTCTAACCCCGCCACATTCCAAAAACCTACTTTATATTCCTCCCTCCTTCTCTCTATCTTCTACTCTCCTTTGCTTTTCCTTCTCCCCCCTTCCTTTCCTTCTTCCTCCCCTCCCGTTCTCTCCTTCTCTAAAACCCCTCCTCTCTCCTCTCCCTTATCGCCCCTGCCCCCTGCTCCAATTTCAATTCCTCCCTTTCTTCATCCCATCTCCACATTTCTTCATCTATCCACATCTTCATATACCCGATTCTCACTTTCCGCCCTTCTCTTCTTTTCCTCTCTGCCTCCCTCCTAATCAACCACTCTGTTCTTCTTTCTTCCTCCGTCAAATCATCCTTGATCCATTCTGTCCTATCCTTCAGGTTCTTTTTCCCTCTCATCACCTCTATTTTATCCCCTATATTCGCGAACCTCACTAACACCATTTCCTTCCCCTCTTCATTCTTTCTACCTATCCTCCTTATCTCTTCTACTTCGCCTTCGCTCCCGTTTCTTCAATGATTCCCTCTACCTCCTCTCTTAG
>NW_011961307.1:0-2292 GCF_000949405.1 Vollenhovia emeryi
CCGCTTGACATAGGCCTCTCTTCTACATCTTGTCATTTTCTTCAAGATTTTTGTAGCATTAATTTTTTTACGAGAATGGATTGCACAACTTTTATTCCGAAGGATTCTTGAAATTTGCGATATTCTCAAATTAAAAATATCCCCGATCTTTCAAAGGTACAAACCGAGTGACCATAAGACGTATCAGTGCGCGCGCTATCGTTTTTCTTTCTTGGCTGTAAATTTAAAATTATGTAAGAAAAGATAATTTCAGTCACAAATTAATTATGTTAATTTCATAGGTCCTTTGCTTATTCGCGCGAACACGCTGTTAATTAGTAATTAGACAAGACATACGATCCCCTACCTCTACATGTTAAGTAAACAGATAAACACGCGCGGACAAATTTAACGTAATAGCATTGACCGAGTAATGCGAAAAGAAATATCGCCGCTAATTTCACGTTTAATAAATCATTAAGTAACATTTTTTAATCGCAAGCTTTGCGTGGGTGAAGCAATGATTCTCAGAATATCAAGTTCTCCAAGTTTCGGAAAAGAATTGTGATAAAACTTTTATAATATGCCGTGTCTTAATTAACTATTTACACTATTTACAATTGCATTACAACAACGCTAATTTATGTGTATTAGACGTCAATTTTTAATTTCTTTCCTTCAAACGAAACTTTCTACCGCGAACCGTCACGATTTGTACGGCAATTTGGCCCCTCCGATTCTCCCGCGCGGAGTATACGAGAATTCACGGCGGAAAAGCAGATGCAATTTCCTTCTCGACGTACAGAAAAAGGAAAGAGCGAAATAGATCGCGGTACTAACCAGAACGACCGTTCGCATGTTTGCGGTACGCGTTACTTCCACGTTACCGGCGACCAATGGGAAAACCGGCCGCGCCGAGATCGGCGACGCTAGACCTCGGTGACCGGCTACGCTAAATGCTCGTAATGAGTGATTATCTCGGTTAGCCTGGTTAACACGTGGTACCAAGGTAGCGGCGAGTGCACACTGTCTATTTGCTCGCGACGACACGTGCCCGCGTACGAATAGGACGCACTTACGCAATTGCGCGACAATGGGTTGTCTTCGTTTTCGCGGTAACGCCACGCCGTAGGGCACGTCGGAAATCTCCATCTTCCGGCTACTTTTATTGGTTTTACTAGTTTGGACTATTATGAAATCTCGTGCGAATCCGCCGTTCTACATTCGAAAGAAGAACGTAATTCTACAAATTGTAACTTTTAAAGAGAGAGAGAGAGAACGCTTGCTCGCCGTTTTTAGACTTCGTAATTTGAAGTTACATAACGAACGAGCGAGTTTTGACGGACTAATATCTGTTGTGAGCGTTAGTAGCGATCTATAGGATAGTTAAACATGGAAAGGTAACGAAGAGACGGAAAATCATAAATGGATTCGTACAGATTGTTTCAGAGAAGGAATTGAGGTGAAATTATGTATTTATTGCACGGTACGTGCAATGAGAAAAGTCTTGGATGGATTGATAATAATTTTAAACGGTAATAGTAACGTTGATAATAAGAATAATTAAGACCATTAAGGGAGGAAGAAAACGTTTCTTCATTGTCAAAAAAAAAGCGAAGAAATAAAAAGGAAACAAGTGTACGCATATATAAAATGCGAATAGACGTCAGAATTGCAAATGTTTCTGCGCGCTTTATCTTTATCTTAAATACCAGTTAATGATATGCTATACCGCGCTTTAAATTAAACGCAGCTGTCTGCTGTCGCAATCAACGTTTTACACACTTCTCGTCATACAATAATCTCACCTGTGTTACATCGTCATATTCCAAGTTCATATAAGCACCGCATTTACGCTTCCGAATATTCAATCGATCCGATGTTTGCCTTCTACGTTCGGCAGAATGCTAGAGTTTATTTGCAACAGTTCGTCGAGCTGCCAACAATTATCTGTATCTTAATATTTCTGCGAGGGGAAAAATTTGCATTAAATTTGCAAGAGAACTTTTCCAATTAGCAGAATACGCGCGCGAAATTTACGGCTGTCCCGCAAACGTGTCGCTGAGAGAATCCTACGTCCCAATTGTCGAGAACAAGCATTTGGATCACTTTGGCGTGTCTGCCATCGAAATCTGAACTCACCGGAATTATAATGGTTTCAATCTCCAGGTATCAAGTCAGGGGCGGCGTTGCGTTTAATTTAGCGGCGTTGTTGTCATTCGCGATGTGGAGAGAGAGAGAGAAAGAGAGAGAGAGAGAGAGAGAGAGAGAGAGAGAGAGAGAGAGAGAGAGAGAGAGAGAGAGAGAGAGAGA
>NW_011961308.1:0-2293 GCF_000949405.1 Vollenhovia emeryi
TTTGGTTGCACGAACGGAAAATTTTTTTCCGATGCCTACCCGAATTCCTACCTACTCCCTGCCTACCCAAATTCGTATCTACTCGTATTCCGATTCATTTTTCTAGTCCTATCTGTCCATTTTTTACCTACCCGTTCAAACAAACATACAAATTTTTAACTAAAATTTATTTATTTCAAATAAAACCGCGACGCGATTATTAAGGATATAATTTAGAGTTTTAATTCGCGCGCGGTTGAGATTGATTTAATTTAGTTTTTTCCTATCTCGCATACAGGCGCGAGAAAATGTAGAAAAGAATATCCCACCCGAATTTTGGCACATAGAAAGATATATACAAGTAGATATAAATCAATTTTTATACATTTCACCATCGTGGTCAAGAAGGACCACTTATCTCGTTGAATTTTTTGCAACGTGCACGAAAATAGTAATTTTCATGTCGAAGCATTTTTAAAGACATTCCAAAAGAGTAATTTATTTTTCGATTATTATGTATTTTCCGCGTTTCACCTTTTTATTAATAAACCTACGAGTCTTTCGTTAAAACCGCGAGATTTGGAGTTATACGCGCGCGATTTAATAGGGGTCTTTTTAATCTTGCACATATGCAAGAATAAGTAAAGAAGGAAAGAATATAACCCACCCAAATTTTTGCACATAAGAAGAAATCAACATATATCGTACAACACATTCACATAATACATCAAAGTGGCCAATATTGACCACTAACTCGGCGTATCCCTTCGTTGGGCCAGATTGGACATACCTTTCGTTGCTCCCGGCCATACAGTCTGGTCATTTTGACCAGAGATCAGGAAGGAAGAAAACTCCTTCCATAGTCGGTTTATCGTCACCGACAAATATTTCGTACGGTTCGAACTGTATGCGAGCGTCGATCGTATAAAAAAAATGCACGACCACGAGAAGTTAATTAAACGAAAAATATTAATTCAAAAAACTTTACGATATGTACGAATCAAATTTATTTTTACTTCCGTTATTTATTTAAACATATTGATCATCTCTTGGTAAAATGATCTTTGAATTCAAAAGTCAAATAGATATAGAAAAAAATTTACTTCGCGTTAGAATGATTTTAATCGTATTACTCGATAAATTAAAATTTATAATATGGATAAAATTAAGTATAATAATTAATAATTAATTAATAGTATATTGTGATACAGTGTGGGAAATTGGCTACTCGTGGCCAATAGCCAATCTCCCGCACATGTATCACATACTATTTTATATTATAAGTGCACGGAAAAGTACCTCTTTTTTGACAGTTACGTGTAAAAACTTTGAGGCTAACCTGTCATCTGTCGAAGACGGCGACCCCTATAAAGTTGGACCCCCCACCATCGCAAAATAACTTAATTTTTTTTTAGTGCTATTTATGTGCTAATTTGTTGCTCTAGTCCGGATTTTGTTGCTCCAGCCGATTAGCAGGAAAAAATTTTTGAAATGGGGGTCCAGCTTTGCGTAAAGTTGGACCCCCCATACTGAAAAAACGACTAAGAGCGCCCCTATCGAAAAAACAACTACACTAGAATTTGTTGCTATTTTGTTGCTCTAAGATAGCGTGAATAGATTTTCGAAATATCGCATAGTTTAGAAAATACCAACATTGCACTACTTGGTACCTAGAGCTATAAACTCACTAAAGTGTTATTTCCAAAATGTATTCGTGCTAATATAGAGCAACAAAATAGCAACAAATTATGGCATACTCAATTTTTCGATTGGGGCACTCTATATATATTTTTTTACATCTGGGGGGGTCCAGCTTGACACACGTCCCAGACCCCCCCAAACTGAAAAATACGACTAAGAGCGCCCCTATCGGAAAAACAACTACACTAGAATTTGTTGCTATTTTGTTGCTCTAAGATAGGGTCAAAACATTTTGGAAATATCATATTGTTTAAACGCTATCACAACATACTGAACATTTCAACAGGCTGACTACCAATACAAGAGGTCGTAAAACGATTATAAGAATTTGTTGCTCGCAAGTTTTTGGTGCCACTGCACTCCTTGGACAATATTCTTTCAAAAAATTCCACAGATCGAATTTGTTGCTCGTTCCAAGTTGCAAATAACGAGCGGTAAAGCTACGCGGTCGGGGCGCCTAGAAGCCTGACTTTGATAATTAATATATAAGTGAATGAATTTGTTGCTCGCAAGTTTTTGTGCCACTGCACTCCTTGGACAATATTCTTTCAAAAAATTCCAAAGATCGAATTTGTTGCTCGTTCCAAGTTGCAAATAACTAGCGGTGTAGCTT
>NW_011961309.1:0-2294 GCF_000949405.1 Vollenhovia emeryi
TTTCTCATCAAGGTGAACGATGTCGAGGAGTTCCGCGTTTATTATTCCGCAGCGCTTGGCTATCCGCGGAGGCGCGGGGAGGGAGATATTCCGCGGCCATTCGCGACGCGGGGAGGAGAGGACCGCAGCACTACGCGATCCGCGCGGGCGCGGGGAGGGGGAGGACCGCGACGCTACGCGATCCGCGGCGCGAGGCGATCCGCGGCGCGTGCATGTAATAGATATCACCGGGATGCCTTTGATTAGCGCGAACACCTGGACGCGTATTCTTATTTTCTTTGTTATGAGTCATGGGGTCAAGCGCCGAAACCTGACTGCTGACAAAGTCTTTCTTATCTAGGCACGTGATGCCAGGAAGTTCCACGTTTAAACTCGCGTCTACTGCATCGGCATGTAATAGATATCATCGGAGATGCCTTTGATTAGCGCCGATACCACAGCTGCGCGTATTCTTATTTCCATGGTATTAGTGAAGGGGTCAAGCGCCGAAACCTGGCTGCTGACAGCGACTTTTTATAGTATATAAACGGTCCGGAAGCCCACTGTACCACAGTAGGAGATTTTATACGAGATCGAGAACTAAGAATACGTTGGGACCCACGAACGCATCGTTAGACAAGAAGTTCGTATTTATCATCCAGTTTCTTTGTGTCCTGATAGGCCTTAAGATTTCCTTAGAAGAATGAATCAGTACGTTCCTCTGAGTATATCGTGCAAGAAACAGTGTAACGTGTAAGTACCATAGAGCTATCATATATTGCATACATTTTTCCACATTTAATTGTATATTTTCAAACTGTTTTAGCAATCGTCGTTACACGCAGTATGTTCCTCAAAGTAGTTATACGCCATCCATTCCTCAAAGTTATACACCATCCGTTTCTCGAGATAAAACTGTTTCGTGCAAGAAACAACATGATGTGTAAGTACCATGAAATTATCGTATATTCGTTCATACTTTTCATCATTTGATTGTAATTATTTTTACTTTATGTATTCTTTCAGTTCCGATAAACCTTGCTACACGCCTCGTATCATGAGCAGGAGATTCGCCCTGACATCCACTGCATACAAATACTTGGATGTTGGAATCTGCGTGGTATCTGGTGCATCCTATGTGGAAATCATTCTCGGCGACAATCGCGGAAATCTGATATCGTTAGATTTTTCAATGTGGACGGAATTGAACAAGAAACGCGCAGAAATTGAGCAGCTCTTGAAAACAGCAGATGCGTCATCGCCATCATCATCATCGATGCATATAACGATTTTGTTTTAGAACTCGTCACAATGTACGGCGGAAAAATTGTAAAGCTAACATTTAACAATACTTGCATGTATATGAAAGCACCAACTGTATTATTTTTATTCCAACTCGAACATTGTGTCGAGCACGTATATCGCAAACTGTGTGACAAGTTAAGCGAAATAGATCAAAGCTTCGATCAACTTGTGAGCTGCTTACATGGCAAATTGATCGGTGTCGAAAAAGACGATGCAGTTAGAATACTGCACAACTAGTATGACAAATCTTCGGCCATAGATTGTGAACTAATAGCATATGTCGTAGATGAAATTATTGCTGAGGCTTTTAAACGAGATGAGAACGATAAATTTATAATTGAAAATAAAAATTTATTGTTTGACTAACATTTTGATAAATTGAGATAATAAATCGAGATAATAAAATGAGATTAAAATTTTTTGAATGACATACATTTTCTTCCACTTCCAATCCATTCTATCTTCCCTTCCCAAGTAGTTAATAAGAAGAAGAGCGACAACATAGGGCTATATGCGAGGAATAGGATGCAAACGGGGAGAGAAGGAAATACGAGCGGAGAAAAAATAGACATCATTTCAATATATAATATATATTTATTTTGCTTACAGCAATTGAATACACTTCTTAACACATGTTGTTACATATTTTTATGGTTAGACCACCACTTGTAAAGTTTAAAAACGGTAATTGTTCAGAATAGCTACACCACCTCCAAAATCAATCATTTTGGTCTCATTCGACGCGTTTTTTAACGAGAAACAACTTTTTCCTTAGACAAAATCGTCGCTCTGCCCTGCGAAGCGAGCTAACCTAACCATATACAATTCAAAGAATGTATAAGTGATGAAGTTTGAGTAATAGTTTTCGAGAAAAATGATGGAGTCTAAATCTTGTATCTTTTTAACGAATCAGTTGCAAGTGTCTTTAGCACGGCGCGCTGCGCGCGCCCCACCCCCTCCCGCCCTCCCCCTCGCCACCCTCCCCCTCCCCCTCCCCAGCCCTCCGTTTT
>NW_011961310.1:0-2295 GCF_000949405.1 Vollenhovia emeryi
GCCTGTTTGAACAGGATGAGTAGATTCGCGTTGTCGCGTATAAGATGCTTCGGTATCTTTGCATACATCTGACAAAGATAGAAGCAATCGACGCCTGCGTGTCTGCCCATCGCAAAGTATTCTCTTATCGTATCCTGCTTGTCACACGCCACGTCATCAAAGATAAAAATGGAATTTGGAAGCGCTTCGCTCGGCGAAAGGACGTTGCTGTTATTCGAAAATGTAAAATAACCATATATATATATATATACAGGGTGTCGGATTCGATTTGGACGACTCCAAAGATTACAGTAGATTGGGTCAAGCTGAGAAGAAAAGTTATATACCATTTTACAAAATTCGTAATTATTATCGCGTAATTAAGAAAAACGTCTGAGCCAATAAGTGCACGGAGGAACTGAAGGCCGGACTCGGCAGACATGCAAAATGGTGTATTATTCTCCTACCATCAGAAAAACTTTTTCGGCGCGATGTCATATGTCGCGCGTTCGCTCGCTGCGCGCCGTTCGCCCGCTCACCGCTCCCCGCTCGCTCCCGTCTGTCATCGATCGATACGTGACTCCACCTCTCGCTATCGGATCTTGAGAAATGTCAACAAATACACCATTTTGCATGTCTGCCGAGTCCGGCCTTCTGCTCCTACGTGCACTTATTGGCTTAGACGTTTTTCTTAATTACGCAATAATAATTACGAATTTTGTAAAATGGTATATAACTTTTCTTCTCAGTTTGACCCAATCTACTATAATCTTTGGAGTCGTCCAAATCGAATCCGACACCCTGTATAATAATACATATAGTAAATCAGCACATATGGTATACAATATTGGTTACGTAAGATGCAAAGATAGATTTTTGTTTCAGAAATTCATTGAAAGTTGAATGATGAAAGATTCATCAATAATAAAGCAGGTATAAGAATCTCTGTTTCCTCAGGTAACTTTTCCTCTGTGACATTGTCACTGAACAGTTTGTTCTTTATACATTTCGTGTCTTTCTTTATGATGCTTATGTCATACATCATATTTTCTAAAGTAGTAACCAATTTCCTGTATTGATCTGAAAGCATGTTTATCAGCATTTTGTAATAGTTAATATTGATTTTCCTATGAACAATAGTAAGAGCTCATTTTACCATCAGATAAACTTGTACTTGCTAGCGGTTGTGACGCTGTTGCTACTCTTGTCGCTGTCTTAAGTACAGAATGGGAACTTATATTTTTATCGACATCTAAAAACATAAATTAGAGGAGACTATCGAAAAATTCTATAATTTGCTCAAAACATAATGATAGAGAAGTAACTTCACATATAATGTATGAATAACATAACTCGTTTATTCTCGGATACAATGTGTAATTGCTCACGACCACGTGTCGAGCAACGAACGACTGACTGCGTGGAGCAGTCCCGCGCGCGACGCTCCCCCCCCCCCCCCGGCCCCGGTTCCCCCGGCATAGACCCTCAAAGCCGAGACAGGCCCTCTCAGGAATACGATCGTAGCCGGAGTGAAGCCACTTCGCATTCCCAACACCTCCCCTCGAAGCCGCGAACTCTAGCTGCGATACTCGCACAGCTCGATCATTCCCAAGTCATTCCGACAGCCGACGTGTTTGGATCCAGTCAGTCCCTTGGTCAATATGTCTGCTGGCATATCGTTTGTGGGCATATATTGCTGCCCTATCACGCCCGACGCGCAAAGGTCCCGGATGAAGTGGTGGCGCAAGTCGATATGCTTGGTCCTTGAGTGCCGTGTACCAGCGCTGAACACCAAACGCTGGGCTCCCTGGTTGTCATTGAACAGTACGATTTGGTCGCACGGAATCGCCATGTCGTGCAATAAGCCCCGGAGATAAACAGCTTCCTTGGCCGCCTCCGACATGGCCAGATACTCGGCTTCCACACTCGATAGTGCCACGGTCCGCTGCTTCCGAGCCTCCCAACACACTGCCGCTCCTGCGAAAATAAATGCATAACCAGAATACGATCGTCTGTCAACCATATTGGCGCCCCAGTCCGCGTCAACCACTCCATACAACGATCTCCGATACATCAGCCCATAGTCCACCGCGCCCCTTAGGTATCTCAGGATCCTCTTAGCCGCTGTCCAGTGCTTAGTTGAGTAATTCGTATTGAATTGACTCATGTGGTTCACCGCAAAGGCGATGTCGGGCCTTGTGGACACCGCCAGGTACATCAACAACGCTCCAATAAGGCTCTGGTAAGGATATTGCTCCATTATTCTTCCATTGGCTTGTGGCGGTTTCGTTAGCTGCATGCTCGTGTCAATGGGGA
>NW_011961311.1:0-2296 GCF_000949405.1 Vollenhovia emeryi
GGTGGTACATTCTATAAATATACCTCGAACGTATAAAACGACTATTAGAAGATTCCTGGAATCTTCGAATGTTCTTGGCGTATATTCCTAGAATGTTAATGGAATGTTTTTGTGCTATTTGGGTGTATATATTTATAATATACACATGTACATTGCATGGATCTACATTGCATGTACTCGTACAGCGCGTTGCATTCGCACATATCTCAACACTGATGTATATGCAATGTATATACATTGGATGGCAAAATGCTTTCTGGGTTCCAGCTTACAAACGAACAGATCGACCAGTTTGATGAACTCATAATAAAAATTATTACTATTAATAAAAGGTATATATTATATTTAAAAATATATTTTTTATCATTATTTATTTCTTCATTAAATAATTCAATAGCCGGAAAATTACATTTAGGGATAATAAATAGCTATAGCTATAGCTATAGTTTTACTAGATATGAAATAATGACATTTTTTTTGTAATGGAATGGATTGGACACCCAATTCCCTAATAAAAAAACACTATAGTAACAGCAGTATTTTCGTGCATATCTACCTGCACTTATTGAACATTCATAGAATGTACAAAAGGTATATTTGATGTATATTCCTCCTATCATCTCGAATGAATATACATACCACATATATCCGTACAATATTCTACGAATATTCATAAATATAGATACATCCATGTACATCGCATGTATGTGCATTCGATGAACATACGTGGAATGTATAAGAGATACATTCTATGTATATTCTCAACATCATCTCGAATGAATATACATACCACATATATCCGTACGATATTCTACGAATACTCATAAATATATATACATCCATGTACGTCGCATATATGTGCATTCGATGAACATACGTGGAATGTATAAGAGGTACATATTCTCCACATCATCTCGAATGAATATACATACCACATATATCCATACGATATTCTACGAATATTCAGAAATATATATACATCCATGTACATTGCATGTATGTGCATTCGATGAACATACGTGGAATGTATAAGAGGTACATTCTATGTATATTCTCAACATCATCTCGAATGAATATACATACCACATATATCCATACGATATTCTACGAATATTTATAAATATATATACATCCATGTACGTCGCATGTACCCAAGTAGAACATATTGGTCATGAAAACATCAAGATGACATCATTTTTCGATCATTTTTTATGCATCATGGTGACGTCAAAATAGCCCACCGAGAGCACCTATTTGTGACATCATTAAGACATCGAAATGTTGTAAAGTTAATCTCGTTTTACCAAGCAAAGTTAATTAAGTATTATACATGAAAAATAAATCGAAGTAATATAAGACAAACATAATATATGACTGATCATGTAATCTGTAATAATATATTATTATACACGTCACGAATATCATGGTCATTAGTCAGTCATTGCGAAATAAATCTTGATGTCGATCATTTTATGACGTAAAATTCGTCATTTTAATGTCACATTGACGTTTTTGTGATTAACTTGTTCTACTTGGGTATGTGCATTCGATGAACATACGTGGAATGTATAAGAGGTACATTCTATGTATATTCTCAACATCATCTCGAATGAATATACATACCACATATATCCATACGATATTCCATGAATATTTTATAAATGTATATATATTTCTGTATATTCTATGTATGTACATAATAGATACAGGATATTTTTTCACATTACGGACACTCCATGTATATACATAGAATATCCAATGTTTACTGGGATGTTACTAAATTTCAACGTAATTTTTATTGTATAAAAATCTTACAGGTACTTTAGCTCAGCGAAATAAACTCCCTGGAAGCTTATTTTATCGAATTTTGTAAGCTACCCGGGAACTCAGCGAAATGAACTCCCTGGAAGCTTGTTTTGTCGAATTTTGTAAGCTTCCCGGGAGCTCAGCGAAATGAACTCCCTGGGAGCTTAATCGGAGCTTTGTGCTGTGTGGGATGTGATGTAGTTTACCGTTAAATCAGTTGATATGCGTATTAAGTTGGTGCAAATTAAATATTTAATACGTCTTTGTTTATATATACGCATTTTATATATACGTCTAATTAATTTTAAGACGGATTCGGTTAAATTTTTAATAAAATATTGGGTACTTGAATAAGTTTCCGCTGTTTACTGATAGATGGTGTTAGCAGTACTGTGTGCACGTAGTTTAAATTGGTAATACGTCTATACAGGGTGTTTGATTCGATATGGACGACCCCAAAGATTATAGTAGATTGGGTTAAACTGAGAAG